>NW_010535253.1:28671-38498 GCF_000687285.1 Phaethon lepturus | reverse complement strand
AGTGTGAAATTTCAGGATGTTGTATTCTCTCCATTTATGAATGGGAGGGTGGGAGGTCTGCGTATTGCTGTTTGTGCTGAACAGACACCTGACACCGACTGGGCCAAGCACAGGCATACCCTTAAGATAAGAAGATACATGAGAATCCAACTAGGTCCCTCACCTGAGGCACTTTAGGGGATCTGGTTATAAATGGAGAATGAAAGGCACGATGACAAGGTAATAGCGCAATTAGGAAAAAAAGAGAGCAGGCATTTTAAACGAGTCAAAAAGAGACAAATTATATTATTAATGAGAATCTTTCACCTCCAGGTCATTGTATCATATGTCCTTGTGGAGTTGATTAAATGAGAGTTTTAGGAGGATGGGGAAGAAAGAGGAAAGTTGAAATAATTTTTTTTTTTTATTTGGGGCTACTAGACCTGATGCATAAACAATTATCTACACGCTACCTGGGTGTCAAAAGGGTAGCCAGGATGTTGGAACTATGCTACCATAGGTAAAAAGACTCGGAGACGGAGGCAATAGGTTAGGGGGCTTTGACATTCCACTTGCCGGTATGCTCAGTTCTTCAAGGAAGGGCGTCCTTCATGAGCCTCTCATTGTCTCTGGAAGCCATTAAAGAGCAGT
This sequence comes from Phaethon lepturus, assembly GCF_000687285.1. Lineage (NCBI taxonomy): Eukaryota > Metazoa > Chordata > Aves > Phaethontiformes > Phaethontidae > Phaethon > Phaethon lepturus. Next base: position 37,868 of record NW_010535253.1, on the reverse strand, counting down.
CCCAGTAGACTGAAAACTCTCCTCCCTTTCTTCTCTGCCAAAAGAGCAGCTGCTTTGTGTCCAGGGGTGGCTGAAAAGGAAGAGGGACAATGAACATGTTTTGCAGGTGTCGATCAGACTGTAAAGATGTTCCTAGGCAAAAGGGAAGAGAATATTGATGAGAATGGTGTGCCTTTTTCTGAGGAATCACCTGTCAGTATTAGCTGTATTTCCTTTAGCTCCTCTTCTCGCCTCCTATTTCACAGGGAGGTTTCTAGCACTCGGCGTTTCTCTGTGACTGCTAGTACGGGAGAGCTTGCTTACCACCTGTGTGATCAGGTGGATTGCTTAGATCAAAATCTGCAAGAAACCGAATGCTGGTAACCTTTCATGTCGCTAAATAGAACAGACAAACTTACCTGAGCAACGAATGTGTAATTAATAACCTTTGTGAATCTTTAAGTATTTTTAACTGCTGTACTTCAGCAGCTTTAAAAATATTTCATACTGCAGTTAGACTTCGGTCTATTTTTATTCTTAATTACTTTCATTGCTTCCAGAAGCTTTGTGTCAGCAGGGTAAACTTTGGCAGAAGGTCTAGCTGCTAGCCCTGAAGAGAGATGAGTCTTTGAGCAACACCACTGTCTGAGAAGTGGAGAGGTTTTTTTCCCTAGTCTTAAAAGTCCCTGGTTTTTCAAAATCAGACTGCAAGATTTGTAAGGGAATGGTTATTTTTAATAAATACTTGTACAGCTCCTGGAAGAAGCGTCATCTAATCAGTATTATTTATTTACTAAAATCATTATTATTTAATAATGTTCCATACTTTGTCAAGTCAGGGTGGTCTTGATGTTCTGGAACCATATAGCCAATGGTGTTCCCATCTCAAGGAGCCTACACTCAAAGAGGCAACCTCTAACGAGAGGACTTGACAAGCAAGTAGACAGAACAGCTCGTAGGATGGAGTAATATTAGTAACAGGCTGGTTTAGTACAGACTGCCAGGGTGAAAACAGTGAATCAGTTGATGGTGTCTGGAAGCAATTGGTTCCCCGTGTCTAAGTCAGGTGGAGGCACAGGATATAACAGCAGTTCTTCCGATTTTGACAAGAAGTTTCTCCCACTTGATAAGAGTGGAGGAAAGTACAAAGAAAATTAGAGGGTACAGAGAAGGAGGTGATTGCAGTGGGATATTTGTCTCCATAAAGGAAGTTGATGTCACGTAAGTCAGCAGAATGAACAGTTGAGACGGGGTAAAGTCTGAGAAGCTGAGTGCTTGTGGTAGAACAAGGAAAGTACGTGAAGTTAGGCGGTATCAGCAAAGCGACATGGGGAAAAAAATAATCTGCGTGCACAGTTTAAGTGGAGTTGATAATGATGAAAGTATGAGAGAACCTGCTGTGGAGAGAGACATCTTGGTATAGGGACAAACAGCAAATCTTTTGGACTAGTTTTCCAAGCTGTTAGAATTTCAAAGAAGAAACTTCAACAGTAGTGATATGATGATCAGAAATGATGATCTGATCTATTCTGATAAAAAAAAGAAGAGGAGTTTTCAGTTAAAAAAAAAAGTCACTGGCATTGTTTTCTCTGCATTGAGTTTTGGCTGAGCTCCTGAGGAGCCTTCCTGATCGTGATACTGATGATAGAGGGTTGTTACCTGCATGTCCTATTAGTCTCTTAACTGTTGCATATATTTTAAAGAGGAAAAAAACCCAAAACAACAACTGGGCAGTAGTTGTTATGATATATGTATTGCAATAAAACATCATCTGGGTAGCATCATTGTCTTCTTGAATTAGTGTGTTCTACAAAGTTTATCTCTTCATGCTAAAAAGAAATTGTGCTGTGGCAGAGCTATCAAGATTATTATAAATCATTTAACTATGGCAAAATTCCATTGTCCTTCTAGCAGTATGATTAAAATAAACATTTACACTCATCCTTCTTGCACAGTATAATACAAATTATCCTACAACAGGCAGGTCTCTTAACAAAAACTACTGATAGTTACAGAGAGCCAGATCTGAAGTTACTGCAATTTGAATTGTTTTATTGACCCCTTTCAGAAAAAGTATTTAAAAAATCACAACCTGCATTTTGTATGGTTTGATAGTAGAGAAGCAGAAATTACCAAAACTGGCATGGGACTATTTTTTTAATACAGTTTTTCCTCTGTTTCTAGTTACGTGGTGAACATAGGATTGATAGACAAGCTGTGTTGCTGTTTCCTCTCCGTTCAAGGCCCTGTTGATGAGAATCCCAAAATAGCAACTTTTCTCCAAAATGCCACAGCAGTGTTGCATGGAATATGTCAGTTATGTTTTGCTGTCAATGGAAGGTAGGTGCACTTAGTCTGTCATCCCTACATACGTTCATCAGGCAGCAACCGTTGTAGCTGTGCCAACACCGCGTCCATGGAAGCAAGCATTCTGACAAGGCTGGTAAACAGAACTGTTCTTAGTCACGCAGTGATAACCAGTAAAGAAACAGCGCAGGAAATTCACTCTGCTCGCCCTTTCACCGTTGAACTATAATTAGTTACCTGCACTTGAGTCTTGATTCTTGTAAGTCATTTATCAGAATTGCAAATTTTATCTCCTTTGCTCATCATTACAGAGAGGGTTTTATCACTGCTAATTCTAAGTGCCCAGTCCTAAGGACTTCAAAAGGTATTTTAATCAGCTAAAATCAACTCTTAATTGATTTGTCTCTAGAACAGCCCAGTTCAGCTCCTGTTCTTTAAAATACCACTGTCAGTAAGGGAATTATATTTTCTTTACAGAAAAGTATTACTAGATTTGTCAGGGAATTCTCTAACGCCAAATGCTTGTTATTGTAACCTAAGCAGGGCTGTGGGGAGTGAGTACGAGGTATGTGTCTGCTATAATCTACAGCGCAGGACAGCCTGACGCTGTGAGCGTCAAAGTTTCAGAGCTTCGGGGTGCACATACTAGAACCTACCACCGTCAGACTGTTAAACATTTCAGGAAAAGACAAGGCTGACAGAACTTTGTGATGAATTCCTGAAGGGTAAAATGATGCTAGGGTTGAAAAAGTAGCGTAGATAAAACATAAAATAAGACACAAAGCTGTAGGTAAGAGCAGTTGTTGCTAACTCAGGGACACATGCACATGGAAAAAGAACTACAAGGAATACGAGCCCAAAGAGACCATCCCAACTTACTGAAATTTCCCTTTCTAAAAGCTGCCAACTTGGCATTTCATATTCCAGGACAGCGCTGCCAAAAGTCAAACGCATACTTTTTAAAAAAAAAAAAAAAGTCACCCTTCTCAGTGGAATAATAGTTCTAGCTACAAGAGTGTAGTACAATGTTTGTGATTTTCTGAAGCAGGCACATGCTTCACCCAAATAATAGAGATCTTTACACCCCAAAATAACACAGCACTGTGCAGGTACTTCTTCGAAGAACGTCTGTGCTATGTAGCAGAATAATAATTTTGGAGGGTTGAGCGTTTTTCTTCACAGTTACACCAAAAAGTGTCTGATCTTACTACCTGCATATAACAGCAACACTTTGGATTTTATCCAAAGGCGCTGATTGTTCTCGACTGCCAGGTTGGATTGTTCATTTGATTTAAAAGAAACAAGAGGAATGAACATGAAGATTTCAAAACTGTCATCTTTCACTTTTCGATCGAAAGCTTTGGTGTAACTGATTAGAAGGGCAATTTAAATTAAATGTCTTTCATCACCTGAGCCCACTCTCATTTAAGAAGTGAATGCAGAATGAAATTCTGTTGTGTTACAGAAGTCCTTAGTATTAAGGTGATTTAAATGGGAAAAGGTATTGCCAAACACAGATTAAGGTGGCAGAAACAGAGCTCAAATTTATTGAATTCTTAAATATGTCACAATACAGTAATACCTGTTGTGTGATACATGACCTGCAGCAGAAAAGGCGGCTTTGCGTTGTGAGAAACACAGATGCCTCTTTCATTCGTGGTAAATAGGAGGAGGAGGTAATACAGCATGTTCAGTCAGAATCCAGCATTTCTCATTCTCCAGCTCAGTTGATAGATGCCTGAGCACCAAATAAACATGCCCTGTTATACTCCTCCGTACATCAGAGTAACTAACCACTCTGACCATAAAACTTTCGAAGTCGTTACTGAGAGGAAGAAAGTTTAGCAAGTACCACCAGTGCTCTGACACTCTAGCATGAAAAGAAGTTTTGTCAAAATAATACCAGGCTTTCACCATTGTTGCAAGAGCAATTTTGAATTGTTCTTTTGATATATCCTCCTGTACAGATTGTTTCCAGATTGGGAACTTCTTTATGCTCCTCGATGGTGATTGTGGGTGGCACAAAATTAATTTGTTTTTTTCTGATAGAACTATTTCAGGCTGTTACTTATCATATAAAAAGTTGTCATTCCATATTAAAACCATTAGAGTATTTCTATACAATGCTCTTTATACTGCGTGCAGATCTTAGCATGCTGTGCCACTGAGTGGGAAGCTGATAGGACAGCAGACCCTGGGTGGCTAACACACCGGGACCACCTCGGGGCTCTCAAACTGTCCACAGTGCCCGCAACAGCGAAATCCTGTATGAGCTAGAAACGGCCAAGCCCTGCGTGATCCTCCTCCTTTGCTTTCAGACACCAGCAGGCTGCTACAGACTTTACCGCAGCTGTAATCTGCCGCATCCCCAGAGGGCCAGAAGCTGAACACTCTAACTCAAGTTTTCAACAATTAAGACATCCTGTCCGGTTGGGTATAAAGTATGTTAGGCCATTTCTGGAGCTCCGATGTAGGAAGAGCTGTGAATCCAGACTTCCCTGTCTTCCTCACGAGTACATTTCATAAAACTCCCAAATTTATGTAGTGGAATGTTTCTAAACCAAGCTCTGAATTGATACCCAGTTAGTCCATGGAAAACAATTTTATAGGCAGGGAAGAGAGCTCAGTCAAGTACCTACCTGGAGGTCTACGTCACGCAAGATGTCACAACAATAATGATGCAATTGGAGAAGAGACTCAAATTGTATCATGTATATGTATGTCAGTATTAAATATTAAATGAGGTGTATGGTTGATATAAAGTAGATGATAAAATTTTAAGACATAAACTAAGATACTTTTTTTTATTCCCGTGGTAGACTTAGGAAAAAAAAAGTCCAAAATCATGGATTAGATACAATAAAGGAAAGTCTTGCTAATGTGGAAACATAAATTGGAGGATTTTAACGTCATAAAAAGTTACTGAAATGAGGGAATCTATTCTGAACATATGTTATAACATATCTTACTGTGAGAGGGTTTTTCTTTTCATTAATGGTCAAGGTCTTTAAAAAGATTTAACAAAGATATTGATCTTCTCAAATGTTCATTTTTGATGCTGGCTAATAAATGCTAGATTGATTCTTTTAACTGAAGTTTTGCCGTAGATGTGAGAGCACATTTTCCAAACGCTGTGTGATATGTATAAAAGATAATTTGTTGAAAACATTACTAACTTGTAACCCCATGTGAACCTTGTTTTGATGATTTTTATGCCCTCATCTGTTACCCAGTGAGAATCAGTGAGGGGGATTTGAGACCTCCAACTCTAAGTCCCATTTTTCTTATGCTGTGTTGCATCCATTGCTAGCAATGCAGATAAGAGCTCCTTTCTCCCTGAGGAGTAAAAAAAAACCAAACCAAACAAACAAACAAAGTGCATGAGAGCTGAAAATAGGGTATTGTCCCTTATTAAATGTAGTGAGAAATCGTATAAAGGCAGCACGTCTGAATATTGAGCTATCTCTGTTTGCTGAGCAAAAGGTGAACCTGGCATTTGATACTCAGAGTTGAAAATTGTGGCTGTGATAATGCTTAACTCTTTTTTTGCTTACCGTTAAGGGTGACAGTAGCCAGAATTGACAGTAGAGACGTTTTTATTAACCTGAAATAAAGCAAAATGTTAAATAGACCTTATACAAAATATCCGTGGTTTATACAGCCATATAAATCTGTCTTGCAATTTGTGTCCAGTTCCAAGTGTCCGGTAGCAATGTCCAGGACGGCAGCCTTGTTTTCCAGAGTTTATTATTGTAACCACAAGAGATATAAGGCTTATTTTGGGCCCTTGAGTCCTGAGTGCACATATGGAGCATGCTTGGCTTGTAAACACGAGACAGAAAACAATGAGCAGGCATGGAATGCAAGGAGCATTAATAAAAATATGGCCATGCTGCCCCAGCTCACCCTTCCCTAAAAGCAGGAGTAAAGACTTAAGTTAAGAAAATATATGGCAAGTCCTTCATCAGCACAGCGAGGATCTTGCTTATGTTCCTGTCTTTTTCCTGTACTGCCCAGTGCTCATCACTTCTGTATGCCTTTTTTCCCTATAAGTCTCTGGAACTAAGATTTCTGTGCAAGAAGTTTAGCTTGTAATTTGTGGAGGACAATTGTTAATGCCTTACTTCACTTTTGCCCATTAGTAGTATCTGCTTAAGTGTCTGCCAGAGTGTGTCATATCGCTGCAGTACGTGATGGTGAGTGTGAGATCAAAATGCAGGTTAACAATTAATGGAATTCCCAGAAGACAAATCTAGTAATTCTGTGGCAACTATGAAGGAAGAAATTAAACCACAGGGTTGAGGCAAACAGCAGGAGGAAAAGAGCAGCAGTAGTGCAGTGTAAGGGTTAATCGCTGAGGAAGAAGGTTCTCCCTAAGAGCAGTACAGTGGATTAAGAATAACAGAGGCTCAAGGAGGACAGTGCATAAAGAGAATATCGCAAATAATAGTCCCCCAAATAACGTAGCTTCTTGGGACATCAACTTTTCACAGTTTTGCTGTTTTCTTGATGTAGGAAATGTCTGCAAGCTCCCTCGTTAATGGAGGAAAACAGAATGCCATAGCAGCACAGTAGCTGAGCTGTAACTGTTACATGTCATCTCAAAACAGTAGTGGAACACGTATAAATCTGTGTCAACAGCTAACGAAGCTGTGGGTTACAAGCTGCGGTGGCAGGAAGCTGCAGATACGTAGGGTTTGATCCGGGAAAATTGTGACTGGCGAGTCACAGATAGGCAAGGAGGTAGGCTGGGCTGTTTTCGGTTTTATTACAGTAATTAAGATACTGTCTGCTTCGGCTGCTGGATGGCGAATCAGATGCAAGGCTGCCTCGAGCGCTGGTTGTGCTTCTCACCGCTTCCAACGGGCGGCAGATCCAGCGAGTACTGTCAGCCAACTAAAGCTTGATCTTGAAGTTACCGAAAGGTTTCAAATCATGGCTTTTACGCAGTGCTGTGATTCCTAGCTTGCCGGTGTGGATTATAACAAGGTCCGACAGGTGCTAAATACTTCTTTCTAGTTCCTTTATTATTATTTTGCCTCTTTATTTTGACATCTCTTTCTAAATAAAATACTTTAGAAGCAAAAAGTACAGATGATAGTTTTTAAATCCTAATAATTTTTTAAAAACAGCTTATATTCTAAGCCTTTTGAAAACGCATGTTTCCATTTGGCTCCATGTTTTTAATCAGGAGTATATATTTCAAATATACAAACATTACACTGTATACCCTTTGAGAGGCTTGACTGCTTATTAGCTCAGTCAGTTCTTAAAACAATATATTTTCACATGTAAACAGTTTGCTCATATTGAAGCTTGGAGAAATTGTAGTTTTATACTTGTTCTGCAGAGTATGCTGTTTCTCATCAAGCTGTATTGAATTCCTGTTTTTAATAAATAGTGGTGTATTTTAAGCAATGAAGTACCACTGTTTAGTATCTCTCTTTCCTGTCATGGATATATCCACATTTTTAAATTCTTAAACCTCTTTTGTAAGTCATAAACCCCGTACCAATTCCCGAGACTACTTGATGGCAGAAGCTGAAAATCATAATGGCAACCCATCATGAAAATTCCCTGCATTTCATTAAACTTTTCTTTTTAAGATCCTGCAGGGTGTTTGACTGTAGGATAAATATTTGCCTGTTTTCCTGTGTTAAATATAGAGACTTGGTAAAGTTTGAAAGCCTATCTGTTTTCCCAGCCTCATAAGGCAATGTGAAAAATCCGGTAAGTCTTGCGTCCCTTCAGTGATCGATTGACGGGGTTCTGTCCGTACTGACTGTGTGACTTGGGCAGCTGTCACAGAGGGTAACCTCCCTTAAAGAGGAGAATTAAAAGGAGGTACATCCATAGGAACGGATGTATCCTCTTATCCTCCTAGTTATCTCTGCTTATGTAAAACCTAGGTTGCTTGTATGACATTGTCACCTAATGATTTTAGGGGGGTTGTGGGTTTTTACTTCAGTCTGTGTCCTGGCGGCGCTGAATTTTCACTGGGCTTACCTTCGAGGTGGACTGAAAATCTGCTAAATGTATGAAATCCACTGTTGGACAGACTTGACCAAAATCACTCAAAGCAGTGTAGGCAAAGGTTCGTGCTTTGTTTTCCAACATCTCATACACATTTTTTTCTACTTTAAAGCCCACAACCAGCATGAATAATGTCTTTTACCTTTTTATTGTAAACATTTAGGCTTAAAGTGATTATAACTGACAGTTAAAACCAACAGGAGCCAGTGGCCTGTTCATATACACATTAACTGTAATACAGGCAACGTCAAAAATAAACATTTCTAACAGTTCCTTCAAGCCACCAAACGTAGCAGACAGGTTTTTTGGGTGGTTTTTTTAACAGCTTTGTCCTGCGGTATAACTTTAAAATTCCTAGTCTTTTCTGTGAAAAAAATAATGCTTGCATTTTGAGTTATTTTACAATTGACTTTTTAATGTATATTTTGATTCATTCACTGCTCCAGAGCAGCACAAAATGGTAAAGGGACTTCATCCAGCAATGTAAGCTTTTTCATATGGAATTGTTTAAAAATAATGACGGATTGAGAGTTGAAAGCAAGCTAACTTTAACCTTTGGTAAAATTGGTCAATCTTCTCATCGCATATAGCCACAAAAAATGCTGTGAGGTATCATATACAGTAATTAATTTGGGGTTTTTCTGTTTTGTACTTTTGAAAAAGCTAAGATTGAAATTAAGAAATACTAGTTGGCAAAGGGAGCTGTGCTCTCATGTGATACTGTGGAAATAAAGGTCCTAGTTGCTTGAGGGTACTTAAGTGACGGTTAGCACAATTTGGCTACTGCATACAGCAAAATAAATAACTGGACATCAGAAACTTTTAAAATGGGGAATAGTAAGGAGTCCAGAGATAGGCAAACCGAAGTTGCAGGAATG
>NW_010535253.1:20605-28559 GCF_000687285.1 Phaethon lepturus | reverse complement strand
CACGGCTGGCACGGCCAGGTGACGGTTCAGGAAGCGTCTCTGCTGACTGCGTTCAAACACACTCACTTAAAGACCACAGAGCTTCGAAGTGAAGATTTTGGGCATGGATTCCAGGCGTAGGAAAAGGAAAGTAAATGCTATAAATTGTTGTGCAGCGTAGCCCCACCCGAGACACACTTAGAGCTCTGGGGTTTTTTCCACTTTTTTTTTATTCTTAATGGAGTAGATGTTAGGAACGTTGCGAGTGTTACAAACCGCAGGCTGACTGTTTGTGGTTCTTCCTTTGCAGCAGGTAAGTGGCATCAAATCACAATTTTAATGGTCTTTTTCATTTACTTCAGCTTGTCTTTCGAATGTTATTACGTGTATTTTGAGAGAATCCTGTGCCAGCGACCCTCTGAAGCGCTGTCACGGCTGGTTTTATGGCACAGTTTCTTTAAGGATTGTTAGGAATTCAGTATTGAACAAACACCCTGGGTTTGGAACCTGTACAGTAAACTTTGCCACGTTTGTCTGCAGCGGATTCTGCAAATGGCTGACCACTAACTGGCGGAGTTGTAGTGGAGACTGATGGCAATGGTGGTAACGGAGTCACTCGTGTAGCAGCGCAGCTGCTGGAAAATAGGCACGGCTGCGTTGCTTTTGGTCTTGCTGTGTTTTACCTAAAGATCTGATGGCTTCTTTCAAAGGTCTGTGAAGTAATTATGCAGTCTCGTGTGTTTTCTGTACAGCCGTGGTGTCGCTGAAGCAGGACTGGGGCGTTAATCCTTGAGGTAGCAGCAGAGGATGCTGTAGTTAAAGGCTTTTGCAGTAGCGTCGAACATTCACAGTCTCTGTAAATGGAAATAACTTGGAAAGAAACGGTACCCGTAAATGCTAATTTCAGATGAGATCATGCCTTACACATGTGACCTAACTGACAAAAAGCAGAAGTGAGTGTTCTGGGCCACTGCTTTCTGCAGGTAAAGGTGTGAGCAAACCGCGATGGAAGCAGGTGGGTGCTAGTCGAGTAAGTTGTGTATAACCCGCATACTGTCCTGTCGTGTTCAGCTGGGCTCAGGGCTGCGAGGGGACCCCTCAGAGGCTGTTGTAACTGCCAGAGATGGTGTTTCACCTAACTCTTGTTCCTTCTTCTCTGAAAATATTTAAGCTATATTTGAAGTCTACCCAGTACCAGGGCTGCCCTTTGGGACATAGAGAATGCACATTTGTTCTGCCTGTTTCTCCATCTTTCTCTTTGGTCCCAGGCAGCAATGGTGTGCTGTTACAAATAGAAATTCTCTGTTCTTACAAACAGAAATTCTCATAGATAGACATCGGTTTTGAGTGAGGTGGTGCTTTCTTACCTGCTTTTTTTGCTTCGCTAGAAAAAATGAAAATGAGGGAACAAGACGATGATCGCCAAAACCTGGTAGTTGCTGTGTTTGTGTCAGACAAGGGTCTGTATCATAAAAAGCAGGATTAGTCAGCCTACCTAGGAGCTGCGTTGGAAACTTCACCGGAGCAAAGCAATGTGCGTAACGGAGTGGTGCAAGGTGCTTCTGATGCGGATACTGAAAAGATTCTTTAGAGCTGTTCTAGTCAAGGCAAAGCTCCATGCTGATGCTGGTCAGCAGGAATATTCTCCGCCCTCTGAGTGTCCAGTCTTGTCTGTATTAAACTGAGGTCTTCAAAGGTACAGGTTGTTTGAGAAATCCGCTACTGTCCCGTTTCCTTTGCTTTTAGTTGTTACAAAAGGGAAAGATACCCTCATCTAATCAGTACTTTTATAACATTTCCTCATATCGTCTGTTGTAGTTTCCTTTAGTTATAAAAAAGAATAATATATAGACTCAATCTTTGTAGTCTCTTTTGATATTGACACTTAGTTCTTTTTTCTTTTTTTTAAGATGGAAACATAGTAGATGAGGTAAAGACCAGATTTTGTTGTAGCCTATTCTCAGTGTTACTGTTCATTCTATCTTCGTATTTTAGTGTTTCCTTTGATTGCTAATATAGACTAAATGTATTTCCATAACAAAGTTCACGTGATTTACATGATGGGTTTGAATTAGAACACAGAGTGTATAAAACTTGTTGCATTATTTTTGTGCTTTATTTTGTATTTGCCTGCCTTCCAGGCATCATTTAACCTCCAGAGTAGTGACAGTCTTCAGTCTTGCTTAATAGTCACTGTCCTGCATCATCTTCTGGATTATTAATAATGTGAAAAAACCATGAACGGTACAAATCATGGAGGGATTATGTTAAGTGCTTTTGAAAGTTTGGGTGTGAGAATGGAAAGGGCATCCTGAGTTAGTTGCCTGTCTGTCCAGCTATCCTTGATAGTCAAAACCTTCTCCGTTATTTTATGTGCGTACCCAAAAGGTACCGAGAGACCTATTTTCTACTTGCACAAGCCGTGCTAGTTTGTCTGGAGCATTTCATACTTCTTTGTGCTTTGCTACCATACAGTGTCCCATAATAACGTCTGACTGAAAGAAGAAGTAGTGTGTTTTGTTAACTGCTCAACCACTTTGTTCTTAAATTCCTGCAGAACTATTTGATTAAGATCATCTGGTCCTAGTAACTTATTTTGCTACTTAGGTAGGCAGTTTGTTCCAGCGCCTGCAGCCCGTCACTGAGGCAGTGAGAGGCTCCAGGGACTTCTCCCATCTCTGCTGGCTGCTGCTGCAAGAAAGAAAGATGGGTGTAGGCTACTGACCTGAGGCAGAGCTTGCATGGAACCCCTAAAGTGCCCCCAGGCTTCCAGCTTGAAAGCTGTCGAATTTCTGCGTGGTCTTGCGCTGGTATAGTGAACCCGTTTTGGGAGCAAAGACACCAGCACGTGGAGAAAGACATTTAAAAATACAGCTGCGCTGCAGTTAAAGAGAGCGTGAGACCGTGTCCAGATTATTGAAATTACTTTCTGGAAACATTGTGGTTTCTTGACACATAGACATTAGGGGTTTTTTTCTTTTTAACAGTTTACTGTTTTTCTAACAGTCGGCTTATTACAAGTACTGCATCCTGGGCAAGTGTTCTCACTGAGTGCCGGTCTCCTCCTCAGACGGCTTGATGTTTCTTTTGACAGATCTTGGAACATATTTGACAATACACGTCAGGACCCCACAGGACTAACAGCAGTTCTTCAGTCTACGGATCTGGTTGGAGTCTTGCATATGCTGTACTGTGTTCTTTTCCACGGGACAATTTCAGATCCAAACACAGCAAGTCCTAAAGACAGCTATGCGGCAAACACAATCCAGGTTGCCATTCAGAGTTTGCGTTTCTTCAACAGTTTCGCTGTTCTTGATCTGCCTGCCTTTCAGGTAACAGATATTTTTAAACTTGCTTTGTGTGAAAATGTTAATTCCGGCATATGTTTTGTCTTTAAGGTCTCTACGTATTGAATGAACTTTCACGATTAAATATTTGGGTTTTCTTCATGCATGAAGTTGGTAACTGTTGTTATTTCCACCATACAGCTATGGCTAACAAATTTAACCAAAAAGTGAAAATTCGAATATGTGAAATGCTGAATCCAATCCATTACTTCTGCTATTCAAAACCTCTCACTTACAGCGTAGTACTTTTTATATTTAATAAGCCCCAAAAATGTAAAAAAATCTTGGTCAAAAGCACAAAATAACATTTTTTTCTGATACAAAAGGACTGCTTATATTATAAGCACAGTTTACATTTGTCAGTGCTTTCAGCAGCCACTTGCTTTAAGATTGTACAACCGAGACTGAAAATGACTTGATACCAATTTTTTTTAAATGCAAGTAAAATTTTATTGACCACAAATTGGAAATGTAACTTTTCGTCACCTTTATTCACAAAAAAAAATCCAAAAGATCACATATTTTTGAGTCTTGAGAAGGTAAATCTTTTCTTACCTTCTTCTGTGAACAGATTCCTAGCGTAAATGAATCATTTTGCCATACAAAGAAAATACAAATACCAGTATGTTTCTCGGATAAATTGGCAAAGCCGTTGTGGTGTTAATATAAAACACCTGTCAAAAAGCATTGCTTTGCAAAACACGTTTAGCAGCATCAATCTTACACAATTCATCAGAATAGATTTCTGTTTCATTAAATATATAACTTGTATATAAGTTGTACCACACGCTCCATCTGAAATGCATTAAACTCAGCAAGAGCTTTGCGTGAGTAAGGAATTTAGTATAAGGTATGTCTCCTTCAGTTTAGTTTAGATTTTTAGTACGTTTAGTATCTCTAATAACAGCAACAAGCAATTAGCATGTGGCAGCATTCATCTGTAGAGATGCTGTTTTGGGATCCAGTCTTTACAGGGCCCAGAAACAGTATATTTATTGGAGTTTCATCTAAAACAACTCTTACGCACACCATTAACTCCCCCTTCTTTCTGTAAATCGAGGCGTATCAAAGTAGTTCTCTTCTACAGCTTGTTCAGTGCTTCTTGGTTCGAGACGGGATGTTTATGTGTTGCCGCAGATGTTACAGGTACGTACCAGAGAGTAAGATTTGAACTGGGGCAGCTACAGCTTGTCGGGCAGCTGTAGCAAACCGCACTGGCTGAAGGGCTGCTCCCCGAAATCTCAAGAAACCACTATTAATTTTTAAAATACAAGTTCCTGCTTACACTGTCTGTATTTATCCCCTCTACCTCCCAACTACCATCATATCTGAGCCTCTATAACGAACCACTAGCATCAATTCCCAAATCCCACGATCCGCGTTCGTTTGCGATACGTAAAACGGTGCACGATAGTAATCGTTGCATAAAGGGTGGTAGAAAACTAACCAGCGCAAACTGTTTCATTTAGTTCATCGACGCAGGACTCCGCTCAGGAAGTATCCACTTAGCTGTCTTACTGAATTGTAGGCTTAATATTGTTTGTGATGGACAGACACACTTGTGTAGTCTCAGCACCTATCCCTTTCAGTGTATTAACGTGATTTGTTTCTGTAACGTTAAAGAATAACATACACCTGAGGCAGTTTGCTGTCCATTCTGACCCCGTGGACTACAGCAGGCTAGCAGCCAGCAGAGGGAAAAAGAGTTTATGTATGATTATTATCTCCAAGGAATAGTTTTATCACGTAATAGCAGGACTGTAGAATAGGGGGTTTTGATTAGCAGAAGAGGTCTGGTATTCTAGAGTTTGTATTAGTGCAGATGGCTCATGGGTATATATTTCATTTAATTTGACAGTCTAAACAATTGAAGGATGGTAGCAAGAAGCAACGCAGGATCCTGAGCTGATATTAATTCTGGCTAAAAAGGAAGCATAGTTTCCTTGAAAAATTAGTTTAACTTTTATACACAAACTCAGGTGCCCTTTGACCTGTTGTTATCAGGGGAGGTTAAACCCGGAGTGCTAGGTCACAGCATGCGTGGACAGCGCTAATTAAATAAGGGTGGACCTAAGAACATGGCATTTACACGATGTAAAGCAGTAAATGGTGGCTGTATTGTACCTTAAATTTTGAAAATATACTAACTTACCAGAATGCCCGAAGTTCAAGATGGAAAGTATCCGCAGCTGAGTCTGTTTTAATTGCCGAGGATTCTACTTTGGCTGGGTAGATTTGGAAGTATGCTAAAACTAAACTATACCGCAGACTGGGATTTATGTATATGTACTTAGCACAGGCTACAAGGTATAAAATCAAGAAAACTCTCAAACGAAAGAGATTTTCTCACAGGCCTGCATTGCTGTTTCATTAGAGTTAGTAGACTGTCATGCTCATTCCTTGTGCTTTAGTTTTCCCCTTTGACCTTGTGTCGTTCTGTCTGTTTGACATGTTTATTAAATAGAGGCTGTAGGCTGCGCAGATAAAATCTAATTCTGAATCTCCACGTTACAGCAATTTGCCTACTTTTAAAAAGCATCCCAAGAAGCTTTGCAGCTGAGTGTTCTCTCCTTTTGGATGTTTCTAACTTGCTTTAATGTTTGCAAAGTCATTATTTGTTATTAATCTTTGTATTCCGTTCAGAGCATGAGTTATTAATGAGAAACGCATTTTGCTCTTTTGCAGAAGTGAAGATGGTTTGGTTTCTTTTGCTTATTACTAAGAAATATTATTACTGTTAAGTTTTCCTGGAACATGTAATGTATGTCGAATGAAATGGTCAAAACGGTCAACCTAATGCTACACTGAATGTCAGCTAAGCAGAATCCATTTTTTCCTGTATCCCTTTAAAATTTGAAAATACATAAATAAGAGAGCTGATTCTGTTCTCCTCCAAAGTCATCGCAAGAAGGAACGTAGCCTATACTTTGCAAAAAAAAAAAAGGGGGGGGGGGTAATTGATGTATATATAATTCACAATTTCTATAACATACCGCTAGAGTGTAATTTCTGTTTCTCGGCCTGTTTTTGCAGTCTATTGTGGGTGCTGAAGGACTGTCCCTTGCATTCCGGCATATTATCAGCTCTCTGCTGTGGTACTGTTCCCAGCATACCTGTGAAGGATTGCTACACGAAGTCATTATTTGTGTGGGCTATTTTACTGTAAACAACGCAGATAATCAGGTAAGGCAAATGGAAAATGGGTTCAGAAGTTATCGAGGGCACATTTAGTCACGGATCCCTCAAGAAAACGAATCCCCTCCACATGAGTTTTGGGATTCCTATGAGCACAAATGTATGTGTTTAGAAAATAGAAGATGAAGTTGCATCTTAACGCAAAAACATTAGTATTATATGGCCATAAGGAAACTCCGTGTTCTTCTGCAGACAATGATGCTGACAGTGCATTGATTTTAACTAGCCTTGCTTGCTGCCAAGATACACTTAGCAACTGATATTTTTAATTCCGAGTTAACTCTGCGTCAACTTGATCAGATGGCTGTGGTACCCAAGTTAAACCCTTTTAAAGCCAACTAAGCTAGTCTGCCATGAAGGCATGTCCTCAGATGCCAACGTAGCCATCTTCCTGGTAGCCAGGGTGCTCATTTAAGTTTAAGCCATTCTTTTCCTTGCATCTTTTTAGTAGTAGTCCACTAGTTAGTTGTCCACTTTTGCCAGTGGATTCTGTGACCGCTCATACTAGTAAGAATAGCTTATAAAATAACCCAGACACAAAACTTCAATACTGTTGCAAATACTTCAGTCTTAGTTCTCCCAGTTTCCTCAGCTTATATGTAGCCTCTCAGGGTGTACGGGGCAGGGCAGAAGTTGGCATTTGCTCTGTGTTTGTGAGTATGTGAACCTGACTCTGGATGCCTGTATACGGTGCCTGTATCTTTGGTCTGATTCAGCTGAATGCTGTATTTTGTGAAGTTACTCGTTTTGTTCTCTCTCCTACTTGTGTTTGTGTTCTACTTGTAACACTTGCTTCCCATTTTCCTTAACTTTTGGGGTGGGGGTTCAGGATGAGGAGTTCAGTCCCCTCCGTTAAGCCAAGAGCGGAAGAAAAGTGTTACAGCTTGTCAGCAAAGGTTTAGAGAAAAGCTGTGCGATAACGTTCTTACAGTTGTTGACTGTAACTGGAACGTTATAATATCTTAAAGCTGACAATATTGTCATAAATATTATATAATGTCATTATATAGTAATGTTTCTGTGGCTCTGGCCACAGCTGGAGGGAGGATCCTGCAGCCTTTCTACCCTGTGCGATCAAATCCCACTCCGGGTCCGGAGCTGACTGTGGGCAACACTTTATGATACGGTCCTTTTGAAAATCCATGTGATACCGCTGCCGTTTCCCGATTCCCACTGCTACACAACGGGTCGTGCTGGCATCCAGAAGTGCCAGCAAACAATGTTGTCTTTTCTCTGCAGTTTAAAAATCTCTTTTCTGGCACACAAGTATAAACAGATGTGATTCATTGCACGGGGGACTTGCGACTATAAGCGTGCCAGGAATAGCGCAGAAGAGGGATTTCCCACCAGCGCTGTCAGTTAGTCTGTAGTGCCTGTTGCTGTTTAGTGCTCGTGCCCTGGGGCCAAGGTCCGACCGTGGCGAGCCGGCACCC
>NW_010535253.1:16981-20574 GCF_000687285.1 Phaethon lepturus | reverse complement strand
TGGCGGCCGCCGGCAGGCAGTCAAGAGACTAAGGATGTGCAAAACGCGCTCGTCGGTGGGCGTGCTTCCCAGCTGGCGACTTTTGCAGTGTCTTGAAGTCTTCGGCATGTGCGCTTGGGGTTGAGGTCATGTGCCATCACTGTCTACCCCCGGACCGAGTTAATTTTCAAGATTAAAAGGTAGCTTTTGCAGCTCCGAGAGTCAAGTTTGAGTCTTTGGTTAAACAACTGCGGTATGTTAGTGCTTCTCATACGCTAAAAGCGGTCTTTTAGGGTGGTTTGCTTTGGTACTAGCTCAAGAGATGTCATGACGTGCTTAACTTCTCATGTAATTTCTGATATTCCTAATTAGTAAGTTTTTAACTGAGGAAGTGGCATTTGGGTTTGGGGTTTCTTGTTTAAAAAAACATTTTGAACAACTCACTCGGGTTACTTGCAAAATGCGGGGAAGCTTTTTTTAGGAAAAGGAAGTATTTTTCCTTTTACTACTAGGCAAAGCAGTACGACTTGCCTACGGTCGTTATTTTCAGGGGCTGTTAGTGTTGTGACTTCCAACAAAGATACGGTGCCTTTCGTGAAAAGGGAAGCGCTTTCTATTCATTCAGTTACGGTTTTAATTTTTTATTATGTTATGAGCTTCCAATGTTTTTCTTCTGTTGTTGATCATCTGCAGAGTCCTACTAAAAATAAAAAATTGGTCTCGCAGTGAAAGCTTTCAAATAGTAGGCTTGAACTTGGAAAGAACGGCATAATAAAAATAGATACACCAGACTTGAGCTATGAAAACAAATTTTCATAGAGCCCAATAGCTCTTTTTATTTGGTATTTGAACAAACTTTAAAGGAGTCAGTAGCTGATGTATTTCAAAGCAGATGCACATTATTCTTGCAGTCAAACGTACATTTGTTTTGAAATGTTTGTAGTTTAAATGAGTCTTTTCCTTATTACAAACCTGTGTATGTTTTCATTCCTTTCAACTCTCAGAAGAGCAAATAGTTGTTTGGCGTTTTCGTTGTGCCTATTTTGATTCCTTTGTCAACATCAGCAGATCCCACATCAACAGATAAATACCCAAAACGTTGTACTGGAATAAAGAAAAAAAGGCATTCGTTATTCAAAAAATGTGCAGTTTCTCAGCTTGTAGGATAGATAGATTTCTAAAAAGGAAATTTTACAGCCTGTCAACCTCAACATTGACCTTCTGTAGTGGTACTGTGATTTAAGTAAGTGAATTATTACCACTATGCAGTCAAAATAATAAAAGGGCGATTTCCTAAATATTTCACGTTCGTAGAAGAAAATCTTCCAAGAGCATTATATGCCAATCATTTAATGTAAGATAGGTTTGCCTGCTTTTATTACACTATCTGTAAAAGTCTTTATGTTTAGTTGAGTGGCAAATTAAAAAGGAAGGGTTTTTTTCCTCTCTCATATACCTTTGAGATTCATATTTCACTGCAGTTTCCAGGAGCCCCAGGTAAGAGGGGGGCCTCGCGGTGGCTCCTGCACACCCGCAGAGACCGTGGCGGGTCTCGGGTCCCGGTTAGCTTTTCACCACGGTTGGCTTTTGGTCCAGGCCCAAGTGATTCTGTTGAGGAGCGATGCGGACAATGGATTCCTAAGGAACGCATTCCTAAGTGTTTTGGTAGTCCTTGCCCTGTTTATTTTTAAAAGACTATGATTTTGCTGACTCTGCCCACATACATTAGTAATATTCCTTTCCTTTTTTCATATTTTGTTGTAACGTTCATAAAGCTTTTTCAGGGCAGTTACTGTCACTGACGAAATAAATCAGTTATGAATGTGAAAATTGCAAAAAGAGTGTTGCTTTAATATTTTAAATGCTTTAACATCATTACTGAAGCCTGAAGTGCGCTGTCTGTTTTGTATCGGCACGTGAACTTTTGTTTACTACAGAGTTAGACAGCCTGCGCTTCATGAGACGGGATTCTGTAACCGTGCCGCAGCAGAGCGCGGCTTTATTAGGCATCTGCTTTGCATGAAGTATGACCAAGGAAACGGATTCTTTTTTTTTTTTTTTGGGCCACCATTTAATCTACTAACGTACAAAAACAGGTCCCACGATACTAAGGATAGACGTGTAAAACTAAACTGCGTAATAAAAATAATGTCCGATCTTTCAATAAGCCAAGGATACTATATCAGACTATAGGATTACAGTTTCTAATTAAAATGTTGTTGTTAATTAAAAATATCCTTCTATTTCATTACAGTTTTATTCCCTTTCATTGTTGGATTTAATTATTATAATGAATATAATTAGCATGTGCTGTCAGCTCACTTCATTTGCATATTATATTGGCTAATTGAATGTGGTCCCGTAATTAAATTAACATGAATGACAGACGATTTGGCTTCTTTCACATTGCTGTATTGGGAATAAAAATATTTCCATATTCATTGCAGTTAGTGAATATTTTTCATAAAGGCATCACAAATCAGATCCTCAGACTCAGGATCTTGCCTGACAGGCTCCAAAAGAAGTTGTATTGTTCATTTCTCTTGCTATGCATTTATTTAAATGAAAATAGCCTTTGTTCCTTCAGTCTTTGACACACGCTGTGTTTAGAGTGCTCCAGAAGAACCTCGCTAACTTTGGGGATTTGTAGAATAGGGAACTGTATACTTCTAAATTGTTGAACTAAAACATATTATTACCAGATTGCAAAACAAAATCGCTGTGAAAGAGCTAGGGAAAAGTGTATGCAGCTTTTAAAAACTTAATTATAAAATTAGGGTTTGTAGATAGAAGTAAAAACTTCTCTTAGAATAACGGATGCAACTGGAAGAATTTGGATACACAAAAATTTCATCCCCAAAAGTTTGTCTTCCGGTTTGCATAAGTCTTTGCATAACTTATTTCTCTGTCACTCCAAACCTTTTAGCCATAGACGCTTGTGTCCATAAGGACAGTACATTACTCTTATTGTAAACTTATAAAGAATTGAAATGTTAATATGTAATAATCCGTATGTTGAAAATAGAAGCAAGCACAAGGAATGAGATTTATAGTGTCATTCACTTACTAGAAATTTTTCCGTGCTACACAGATGTGGAAAATGTATCACGAAACGTGTTTCCGGCATGCCAGCTACCCCCAGTTAAAGGAATAAGGAACAGTAAGATGACAGGATATTTTGGGAGAGGAATTTTTCACGTCTTAAAAATACAAAACGTTACACAGCAGTATCACAGGTATAAATATAGTGTTCAAAGAAATTAAAATATTGTATGGTAGGCACAGTTCTGAAAGGTTCATGAAATTCATGACCCATTCCCAGCGCAAAGAAAGCATGGTAGAGAGTCCCCTAGAAGGGATGCATCCTGAGATTCTTTTCCCTTTTTTGTTAAATGATTGGCTTATAGTTACATCTTCTTACTTTTTAACATTTTTTTCTTGTGGCAAATCTTACTTCTTCTGTCATTAAATGGCAGTATACTTTATCCCACAGTAAGTGTATATCACATACATATATATCTCTATGACATATATCCTAACTGTGGTTACAAGTACCTCTAGGTTGTAAGGGACACTTACAAAGTGACTTTAGATTAAATGTTGCCTTCTGTAGG
>NW_010535253.1:693-16950 GCF_000687285.1 Phaethon lepturus | reverse complement strand
GGAAATTATTTTGTGCTTTTGACGGTGTTAAGTGTGTATTGAGTTTCAGTATGCGGCCAGTTTCCTCTACCGTTAGCATAAAGAAAGAAAAATACTTATAAAATGGAAAAATTGTGAAAATCAGAAGTTGACAGGAGAGCTTGGAAGATTGGTTATAAACACATTATACAGAGTTCCATAGGGGTTGTTTACTAGAGGCCGTCATTAATCTTTCATTATTTATGTTGGTTTGGGGGCTATGGAGTGGCTGGAACAATTTTGATCTGGTAGGTGGAGTTTTTGAAAATACAACACAAGAGTAAAGATGCAGGAATTGGTAGTTACTGTATAGTTAATGTCCATATTTTCAGGTAAATAGTATCTGAAATCACTTAATTCTGATTTTGTTAGCTTCTTTTCAGAGGAGGGATTCTTAGGAGTACAGATTTCATGTTGAGGTTGTGGGTTTAGTTCTTCAGAACTTTCAAGAAAAAAAAACCAAACTACAACCTCTTAAAGCTTTATAGGTTTGAACGAAAAATAATGCCTGGTAAATTTTGTGGAATAGCTGGTTTTGGCAAGTGAGTGATTCATGTGAAGTTGTAGTCTTGAATACCATTTAGGAGCACTTCAGCTTGTGAACAAAAAAATCCCCTAAGGATTAAACCCACCGAGGTAAAATGGAGTAAATTAAAACAGATCTGTACTGCACGCTTTTTCTCTATCAGCCTTACATACTCAGACCACATAAATTCACTTAAGTGAACCAATGTCTTCACAAAAGATGGCATTCCTATCTAGGCAGTCAGTGAAAAGATGCCTCTTAGGCAATTTGTCAGACACCTCTGTTGTTATTTGAGCTTACCGATGAATTCTTTTCTTTTTTAAGAATAATCTATGACAAAGCAAATAAAATACAGCACAAGAATGTGCGACTGCATACTTCCTGCACCACATTTTAATTGTATTTCTAACATTCCAAAATGCATCCCTTTTTTTTTTTTTTTGAGAGGGTGTGAGGAAGGTAATTTAATATGAGCAAAGACTTAACATGAAATCAAGTGTATTTAGTTTCAGTTCATGGCTGGCTGATGTCCTGTAGGAGGGGAAGAGAGAGTGTATAGGAATTAAGATGAGAAATGAATGTATTTGGATTTATCTTAATGTCTTTTTCTTAAACTGTAAACACGAAAGAATAAACTTAGCTCCCAGTGTCATAAAAGCCAGTACTTTCAACAACCTTAAAATATAGTCCGTAACTAAAGCTTGGAGATGACGAGGGAGAGCAATTGGCTAATGCCACCTCTGGAGAGCAACGTTCTAATCTTACTCCTGTGTCAGGAATAAAGAGAGTTTGGTGGTCTCAGCTTAATCCCAGTGGCCTTTTGTCCACATCGAAAAAGCACCGCAGAGTTTGGCATAATCCTGTTTAATAAGCAGTTTCTTCTCAGCTAAGACCTGGGCCTAGGACTTTATGGGTTTGGCCGGTGGAGATCCGTTGGCGGCGATGGAGGCAGAAGCTTGCACAACGCCTGCCTTCGCTCTGCCTCGCTCCCACCCAGCCTGTCGGTCTCTCCTTTTCAAGAGAATTGAATTTCACACAGAAATTTAAAACAAAGTCTAAAGCCTGGAAATATTTAATCAGGCCTTGTAAGCTATTGTCTGTCTCGCCTCATGTGTGAGGGAACTCCCTGTACTTCTCCCATAAACTATAAGTTTTCCAAGTCTCTGCAGACCCGCAGTGACTGTCCCCAACATCGCGGGCCCCATGCGGAGAGGACGCCAGCCTGCTCTGTGTTCACGGCTTTGGGCTCGGGCGGTTGACAGTTGTTCGGAGCGCTTGGATGCTGCTCTAAGGGTGGGAGCCTGCAAGAGGCCCAAAAAAAGTCTCCCAAATCCATTTCATCGCGTTCAGCTCAAGTAACACTTGATTGAAGTGATACTGAAACATAAAGAAAAAATAAAAGGCATTAAATCTTGCAGAGTGGGTACTATGGAAAATCTTGCTCGTCTTCCTCTGCCCTGAGTGATGGGTGAACTGTGGCACAGTTTTCATGGCAGAAGAGTAGATTTTCTTGCTGTCTCTTTGAAGCTTTTCCTCAGCCAGCTCTGTAACATGTCCAGTGGCTCAATATTTCACAATCTTTTTAGTTGATGATCAGATATTTTCACAAACCCTTTACATTTATTGTGGAAGAGAGCAGACAAAACGTACGAGTAATAAAAATTCTTACTTGCGAGTAGGGTTTTGGAGAGCGACAGAGCGCTTGCTTTTGAAGAGAGCAAATGCTCCGAGAGAGACAGAAAGATTTCCTGTGTTTTAGTCTGTAATATTTTAATTATTCACACCTTCTGGGGGTTTTGACCCAAACTAGCCATTTTCAAGGCTGATGGCAGAAACCTCTGCCAGTACTCTCTTTGAATTTCTGTTGACTAGGGTCCCGTTTCTTCTCTAGCCTTTAAATCAAGAATTCTTCATTCGCATCAGTTGCGTTTCACCTGTGTAGATGAGTAGAGGATCATGCCCAGAGCAGCAGCTTAAAGTTACAAGTGGTCCGTCATCAAAGTTGAAGATGTTATTTAAATGTCAAGATGATCCTTCAAAAATAGCACAGGGCTGCAAGGGCTAATTATGATCATTTCGGTGCGCAAAATAATACCTAAGGATCTGAGACATGGCATGGTGGTTTTTTTAATTTGAGCTTACAGAATATATGTATTTCTCAATACATTAGATGTATAATAATATTCTCCTCTGATTAAAATTTATTAAGCCACCACTTAAGCATGTACATCTGTTACAGTATTTTGGAAACCATGAAGCTTACCGTTTTCTAGAAGGCAATGATACAATTTAGGAAGGTCCTTAAGTATACGATTAACATGAAGGATGAGAGCAACCTCACTTGTTTAAATCTTTATTTTTACGTTAATATGTTAAATGCTAAAATGCTATCATTTTCAATGCTAGACTTTCCCTTAATACCTTTTCTAGCTCAGGCATTAGATTACTATTTTATCCTGTAGCCCGGGCATGTGTTAAGTTCACAAATAGCCTTAATACGTATTAGAATTGTTTCCATTCTCTTCTCATCACATTGTGATGAAGCTTATCTCTTACAATATCTGTTTAATAGTATTTATTTATTTATTACCAAATTTAATCTTCCTATAGTTCATCTGTTATCTTATAACTAAGGTGATGTGTTATTTGTCATTTTGGATGACCTTTTTTCAAGAGCTTTGTATAAAGAACTTCTTTATCTAGATTTCCCACTAGCATCACGTCTGACAAACATTTTTACATCTTTACTGCATCGCTGTGCTTGTATTTGCCATTGTCCTAGGCTAAATGCTCAAATGGCTTTGGATGATTACACAGAAACTGCTTGGATAATTTTTTTTTTCTTTGTTATGTATACACAGAGCACCGCTGAATCTCTGTGCTTAAACCATAGAGCTAGCTCTAAAAGGACAGTGCTCATAATGTCATTTATAGGAAGACTAATATTATTTCTGAACTCTGTTATCTTCTCTCTGAAAGTTGGCATGTGACGTTAAGAAAATAAACACTGGAATTTTTCAAATAGACAAAATTCTTATTTTTAAATTTGAATGTAGCATTCTGGAACGTTGTTTTTGCATGGAAATGGTGCTCTGAATCCTGATAAATGTTAGGAGGAATTTAGAACATTCTTTGCTCAGAGTCTTGCCAATAGTGGAGTTTGCAAAATGGAAAGAAAAAAGAGCTTGACCTTAAAACAGAAGAAGAGCCTAAGTGGTGACATATTCTGCTGATTAAATACTAGCAGTATGAGATCTGTTTATATAGGAGCAAAGAAATAATGCAGATCTAACTTTGAAGAGAAACTCTGGACTACTAATATAAAGACTTATTTCTTTTACAAAGTTATAAATAACTTGACATCAAACAAAACGGTTTAACTGTTTGATGAAGTACTGTAGTTACAGAGATTAGGATACACAGTTCCTGTTGCATAAAGGTATTAGTTGTTTGTACAAATTAGAATTGACATTTATATAAATGATAAATAAATAGGGGAAGAAAAACCATTAATAGTTACAGCACAGATTTAAGATCCAAATGTTTATAATGGCCATGTTCAAGTTTGGAACCATAGGTCATATGAGTAGAAAAGGCAAGGAGTGCCCCTTAGAGAACCATTAGCGTTTTAGTCTGAGTTGTTCTAAGAACATCGCATCTGAACTCGAAATACGTTATAGCAGAAGAGCACCGTCAAGCAGAAGAGCACATTTGAATGCTTCGTTTCATAAAAATACAAGGAAGTTCTATGGAGAAGGATGTTTTTCTAGGAGGCTCATCCAGCTCACAGTGATAATCACTGTATTTGTTTCTAAGTACCTGTGGAATACACCATTTTATTAGCAGTTTTTTCTTCCCAAGAGCTGAGCAAGGTTTCACTTCAGGTAGTTTTAAACTTTACAGAGTTATGATTCAACTCCATTTTCCCGTATCCACGTTACTATAATGTTGTCTCACTTTTCATTTGATAAAAGAGCTACAGTTTCTAATACCTGCTCAAAATTACTAAAAAACACCAGCCTGACTGTGGAGTACTAAGAACATAACATTCTCGTGCAGAGTTGGTCACGCGTTAGTGCATTTAAATGACTTGTAAGGTTCGGTTCAGATCTTGACATTTGGCTTTTCTTGTGGCTACAGATTTCAATTCTCTCCTTAGCAATCCTTCTCCTTTCTCTGCTGTCTTAGATAATTAAGAAGCAACTTTTTCCTTTCTTCTGTGGATGAAAGGAACTGATAGGCTCCAGAAAGCACGCGTAAGTCACGTTATCCTCCCGCTGCAGTGTTGCCAAGTGAGCGTTCTTCTGCTCCTGGAGAGACCTGGCAGCGTACGTGCAGTTCCAGGTGCTCAGATGGCAGCTGAGAGTTGCTGGACATGGTCTCTGCCCTCTTAGCTGGACATCCACTACCCCTGCGGGTCTCATTTATGGGGGCTGTGCCCTCGCGGTGCCATTGAAGCCAGCAATGCCTTTGCTCCCCAAGGTTCTGCATGTTTATGTTGCCTATTTTAATAGCGTCGACCATGACATAATGTTAAGATACAGCAAAAGGAATAGAAATAATAAGCAAACTATATGATCAAATTAACGTCTAAAGCCAGTCATTTTTGAAATCTGATTTTTTTTTTTGTGTAGTTGGTTTCTGGAAGGCGATGAGAGCTGGCAGGCAGAGTAACCAAGTGGCTGCTAGGAAAGATGGAGGAGAGTATCCAGGCTGCTGTGAGCTTTCCTGTTGGTTGTGGTGTGGAAAGTAGACCTTGGCGTACAGAAGCGTTACTGGTGACCTCAGTGAAGCGTCGGCTTAACAAAAAACAAGCTTTTGCAAAATCATTGCCCTAATGGTAATGGGAAATTCATGATAAAGGAAATAGTGGGGCAACACAACAGGATGAAAACGAGACTTTAAATAAGTTACAGGATCTGCTCTGAAAAGTGCCCACTACAGTCTTTCTATTTGGCAATGCTTAAATCATGTCTTCCGGTTAATGTTTGTGAAGAGCCTTCAGCAAGTCTCCCAAAAATGAAGCAAGAATGATGGAGGCACACCGTCCATGTTCCTGAGTTAGCCTGGCGCTGAGGGCTCTCGTGCGTACACTGTAGCGTCTCCAAGGGCCAGCACCGCCTCTATCCCCTAGCCCTGGGCTTAAAGGACCCTGGCAAAATGGCTTACTGTTGGCAGTGTTGCTTGCCACGCCAAAGTGGATGTGGCGAATGTCTCATAGCAAATGCACCGTCTCGTTTAGCAACTTCCTTGGATAGCTAGAGAAGCTGCTTTGCCAATTAAAAATGTTGCGGGCTTAGGCTTGGACTTGATAAGCTGTCCACTGTCTAGCTATTTGGAGGAGAAGAGCTTCTTGCCAGGCTTAAACCAACTCATTTTTAACCGGGAATACTGTGATGAGATTTTTTTTTTTTTTCTTTAATTATTATTGGGCGGGGAAGCAGCCTTTGAGGAAATAATTGAATAGACTGGTAAATACTATTATGATTTTAGACACATGATGAATGTCCTGTAGCTCTGTAAATGTATGAATAATCTTCAGTAAACTACAGTAATTGATTCATAATGTTGTGATTCTCTGGGCTAGCACACTTCTTTGAGAACGTGGTTTTCTGAATCGAGTACTCACTTCTCAGTTCTTTTTTTTTACCTTTGCATAGACAAAAAGCTTGCTGCTGGCTTTCTGTTCTTCCTGACCAGAAAATTAATTAGCCTCTTTGAGAGATAATTCCAGTGTTTTTATGGTGTATTTGGACAGAAATAACTGACATGAATGATGCCTTTCCAGAGCTGCAAATGTCCAAATGAAACAAGAAAACCTAAATCCATCAGTAGAACTAGACTAAATATTGCTCTAAAAATCAGCACTTCCGCTCTGCGGTAATCCTGGACTAACCTTGCATAGTGCACAAGGGCTGAAAAAGTCCTTGGTCTGAGACTGAAGCATTTTTTTTGTTATTTGTAATAAAATATCTGACAGCATTTAACATACATGCATAGGACCATTGAAAATCAATCTGTGATCATAATCTTCATTAAATCTCTGGAAGGTTGCAGGCAAAGTTTTAAATGCAATTAATTTCTCATTTTTAAAATGCTTTACATCTGTAAAATGTGTACAATTACAACTTGGAAACAGAAATTTAGATTGTCACCAGAAGTGCTACTGTGTATTTAAAAAAAGTTTAAATCTTCACAAGGCAATTTGATTGAACTACTCGTTCTTGAAAAATTAGTAGCATGCATCTACGTTACATGTCTAATTAGGACATGTGAATATATGAATGATACGAATATATGAATTATCAGTTTACTTCAATTTGGCTAATATTTGTTCAATATTTTACACATAGTCATACTTCAACTTTCTGGCTGACATTTTAGTTTTCTCAATGAAAATCCTGTTCATTCCTTACAAGACGCTTCTAAACTCAGTTACCTGATTATGAAGATACAATTTCAAAGACTAGAGGGTTCTTATTTTAATTTTCTTGTAGAATTAACCGTTGACTTGGTAAGTTTTGATTCTGTTTTGACGTGTATCTGCTGATACATTCTGTATCATTTCTGTCATTCAGAAGGTCTGGATCCTATTAGTTATGAAGATTTTCTTACCCTGCTTTGACAAGAATTCGTACGTATGCATTTAAAAGTAATTGTAGTTTTCATTCATGGTAAAAGGAATACGGAGAAAAATCAAGTGAAAGACAAATATGTGTATATACAGTATGTAAACAGAATTAGGATGTGTTCACCAAAACATCTGTCCCTTGCTACTCGTCATGCAAAGGTCTCCCCTGTGCATACCGGCGGTTACCTCCCTGCCCATGCAGGCGAGGGAGGGAGTCGCGCTTCTACGATTCTCATTCCTGCAGGATCGTCAGAAAGTTCTTTTTGGGCCTTTGGAGCTTCACAGAAAAATGAAATGAGCTGCAACATTCCCCTTTCTACCCAGAGGAAAGCCGTACCCAAGTTACTTGGGTCCATGTGGTTTATTAGTTCCCTCGCAAAGGCCTTCACTCCTGGGAGGATCTCCCTTGCAAGGTGCCGGGAAGCAGTAGCAGGAGAGGAAGGCTGCCTGGTGGGAATCCAAGGAAGAACTGCAGAATCCAGGATGGAATATCCTTCCAGACACCCTGCCTCAGTGACAGGGGAAGAAGCCTTATCTCCCAGCAAAATGAGGAGTTCCCCTCACAGCTGTATTACTGTTCCATACCACAAGGAGCTTTTAATTTTTTTGATTGATTGTCCTTTTTTATTGCTCAAGTGCTGTGTGGCATATTGCTGGCTTTTGTCATTGTAGTCTGTTTTGAAAGACTGACTTTTATACTGCTTCAGACTTTCACAGCTAGAAGAATTGCAGCAAATAGCCGAGTAATATGCTATATAGTGAATATTGGCCAAGTAAACTTGAGGAACAAATGGATTCCGTCTAAAGACTTCGGTAATCATGAATCATGCTTTCCTAAGTGATAAACTTCAGAAATACCAATCCAGTGGATCAGGATGGTTATTGCACTTGCGAGTGCAGAGTGCACTTTCCAAAGAGTCACGCGGGAGCACGGATTGCCTGGTAGGGCAGAAGAGAATGCCCGACCCTCTGGCTATTGGCGATTAAGCAAATTAGCAGGACCTGCAGAAGGCTATAAACTGGTGGGAGTGACAGAAGATAACTGATAGGCAACCTTGAAAAGTGTTGCTCGGTAAAAAGTTCCCACAGGTCATCACATTAGTCACTGTGCTGGACAGTCAGCTAGTGTGGATTCAGTAGGCACAGCGGTCGTGGTGTAGGAAAGCTGGAAATTCAGACAGAGACCAAGCAGGGAAAATTGTGTTCTTAAAGGTGACTTTTAGCAAAGGCTAGAAGTAAACAAAATCGGATATTGGAGTGGCATATGTTGTGCAGCCTTGCTAACCGTTGGCTTATACGGTGTAGAGGTTGCTTCAGTTCAGCCCAGTAAAGAATTTAAGATGCTCTAGCCTCTCGTTTCCAGCAGGCTTTTACACTGAGAGCAGACGGTGCCATCGGCCAGTGCTTTCTGGTGTGCTAACCCTGAATCATATCACCACGCTCTGTAACGGGGGCTCCACCTCCGAGGTGTAGCAGGCTCTTGAGTTTGGCTGGTAGCACAGAGAAGTATTTCATTAATTCATCATGAAATAGCATTGCAGAAACATATTTGCGGTGTCTCTTACCTGTGCGTAGTTTGGGTCTTCACAGGGTTATACTAATGTTTACTGTGTTGGGACAAAAATAAGCTAAGCTAAGCAGGTGCATCTTCTTGGGAATTTATGTAAGCTAAGCAAAGGCAAAACCAATAAAGTTGTGTGAATATCTATAAATTTGGGGAGTAAGCAAAAATTTTTAATGAAATACAGAAAACATTCATGTGAGTTGCCTGCCCTGGATTTAAAAAAAAAAAAAAAAGTAGCTGGTACTAATTTGATAGGTCTCCATTCAGAAAAAGAAAACCACAAGTAAATATTAATGGAACCTAGGCACATATCTGAAGTTAAGCAGGTGCTTAAATGCTTGGCTGTACATAAATGTGGTGATTTAATTAGGATCTTGTTACGTTTGACAGGCATATGTGGCTTTCAGGCTAGAGAGAGAGCAACAAGAAAAGCTAATTCTAGGTAAATGTGCCTGGATTCCAGTATGTGGCAGGAGGAAAAGCAAGCTTTCTGCGCGGGATTTCAGTAAGGAGTTTGTATCTTGCGTTAGAGCGTTTTGTAAGATGAGTATTCCAGGCCTGCAAAACTCCCTGGGATCATTCAGCCAAGTGACTGTTTAAAAAAAAAAAAAGTAAAAAGAAGTCTTTTTCCACCGTAAAGAAGTCACAGGCGAGGTTTTCATTTGTTTTCTTCGTTGTTCATCTGCTAAGTCAAGTGCTGGACTTCACCTTCTCCACCGGTTGACAGTGAAACAAGGAATATGTACTCTCCTAGAGGTTGGTTTGTTTGGGGTTTTTTCCAGTAAGGGGTGACTCATGATTAATTTTTTTTTTTCAGCGTACATAATATACCGTATCAGGTTTAGCAGCTGCATTAGTACAATGAGCTGAAATCATTAAATGGATTCCACATGTGATAAATACCAAATTAAAGCAATCAGCAGTCCTCATATGTACCTTCCTATCTTTAATGTTGATAACATCGTAGTAGTAGAAATGTTGAAAAGAAAAAGAG
Source organism: Phaethon lepturus (assembly GCF_000687285.1). NCBI lineage: Eukaryota > Metazoa > Chordata > Aves > Phaethontiformes > Phaethontidae > Phaethon > Phaethon lepturus. The sequence continues at coordinate 7,217 of NW_010535253.1, read as the reverse complement.
AATGCAATAATAATTCCGCAGAAGCTATTCGGGTATCTGCACTCTGAGTTTGGCAGGAGTTCAGTAATTATCCATGGCATTTTTGGAACAGGTAGAGGAAGTGCAGTGTGGAACGAAAAACTAAAAGCCCCCAAAACTTCTTTTCCTCTGCCTGTTCATCAAGTGTTACAGGGGCCATGAAAAAGAAATCAAGAGTTCTGCTGTTCTGCCCTGGATCAGAAGTACCAACCGTAGTTACTTTAGTACAGTTAACGCTCGATTTTTAAATGCTTTTCTGATGGTAGAATGTACCATAGAAAAACACAGATTTATATAATAACTGCTCTGGTTAACTTGCCATTCAAACAGTAATCACAGACTCGAAAGGCACCCTCTTGCTTACGGGGTGGGAGCCGACAGTTAAGTTTAGAATCATCCGAACGCTTCAGTGATATTTTCCTCAAAACGGTGTCTGAATGTACGCTTAATTGTCACATATTTGGCTGTCTTTTTAAAATTCCTCCTGTCTTTAAGGGCATTAAGACATTTTTAGCAGTATTTTGAAAGGTTTTCAGTGTCTTTTTGGCTGGTGAGCTGAAAAAAATGCAAACTCTTACTTTGTTGATCTTGTTTTTAAAGTGAACTGCATTATCAGCTGAGAGTGTGCTCTGAAGGTATTGTGAAAAGTGCTTTGAGAACTTGTAAATCCCTGTAATTTATGTTCCTGTGGTCTCAACTGCTTCTTTCTGTCCTTCTGGTTTTAATTTGAATGCAGTCTTGTCTGGGTGTGTACCTGTAAAATTGTGCTTTTCCAAGTACAATTTACAGTCGTGACCCTAAGTTTTACAGTGTTCTAACCTTATAGGAGCTTCCTCCTATGCCAAAAAGCCAACTTTGGGTCAAACAGCCCTTTCATATTGTAATTGTCTAATCAAGGTTACTTGGAACAGATCCGATTTGGGCATTTTTTAGTTTATCACAAAGACTTTATAAGACTATCGAGTAAATTGGAAAGGTTCCGTTGCAGGAGACCAGTAATAGCATTGCCTTATTTCTTCAGCTACACAGAGTTGTAAACTTAGCCTGCTTCATGACAACAGTCCCATTTATCTAAACAATTCTCCTTTTAGAGTCAATGGCACTGATAGAAACCAAGATAAGAAATACAGATGGGAGGATCTTTCTGAGTCTCTACTTACTGAAACTCCTTGCTGTGCAGCCTACAATCACCTTTTCTTTTTGGTGCCCGAGAATGCGTGGCAGACATCTACCGTGAAACAGAGTCCCCTCTAATTGCCAGAGAGCACTCCGGTAAAGGATGATCGAGCTTCAGGAGGGTTTTTACAGTCCTGGTGATCTCTTTCTTGACACGCACACGCACACCCCGCCCAAAGACTTGCTTGCTGTGTTTAAATGGCAGGGGTTGGGGTCTTTTGTTTCGTAGCTCTAACTTACGATAGGCCTTTTGCCATAATTCTTTGTCTTTTGACTGAAGGTATTAAATGATCTATTTTGTTGTCATCTGCAGATTAATCCCCTTCTCATTTACTTCCTGTCTTTTGGGATGATAGAGGAAAAAGAAGTTTCACAGCCTTATATTCTTTGTGTTCGTCTGCAATAAAAGTAACTTCTGTTTTAGTGTGCAAGTATTATTTGGACTAAACGTTATAAGCGTTATTTTTAGTATTTACTCCTCAGCCACGCTCATTTTTTTAGCATGACTTCAACACCCTTGGTGGTTAACAGGAAGAGAAGAACAGATAGGTCACGTGTTTTAATTCTGTTATGTTTGTATTTTCAGATCATCGTACAGTCTGGCCGTCACCCCACGGTGCTGCAGAAACTATGCCAGTTGCCTTTCCAGTATTTCAGTGATCCTCGTTTAATCAAAGTGCTCTTCCCTTCGCTAATAGCTGCTTGTTACAATAACCCTCAGAACAAGATCATCCTGGAGCAGGAGATGAGTTGTGTTTTACTCGCCACGTTCATTCAGGTAGCTATTGCAGTCCCGTCACAGCAGCGTGCAGGGTAACTGCAGCAGCGTTTCTCGCCTTTGCTGTGTATATGGAAATCATTTGACTTAAGTAAAACAAGTAAACAGCATTGAAGTACTTCTTAAGATTCTCTGCAGCTCTTTTCAAACCACAGATTATGCCTGTACTTGAGGCATCTTATAACACTAAAAGGTTACCGGGTAGTTCAGGTTCTCACTATCACATGCAGAATCCTGTTTTCATTACAGTTAATGGACGTGCTAGGAAGCCTTGGTGTAGATCCTGCTATTACCAGACAATCCTTGAAATACTTATTTTTGAAAATCTACGGCACATACAGCATATTTGAAGTCGGTATATTAATGTGTTTACATACAAATGTACACTTGTGTACTGTGTACAGTAGATTTACAGAGAGAACTGAACAGAAGTGTATGTATTTTATGCAGAAAATACACGGAACATATGTTACTGGTCTAATCTTGCAATCTTTATTTTTGACAGTAAGCCACTGAGGTCATTGCAAATACTGTTTTGAGTAAGGATTTGCAGCATTTTTGTTCCCTTTGTCTAAATTTATATGCTGTGCTTTATGTATCAGATTTTATGCATACCTCATGTTTTCCGTACGTTTTATTGGCTACTTCCAGTGAATGCATGCGGTTTTCGTAAACACTCTTACTATTAAAAAAAATTACATGCTTTTAGGAGTCTAGTAACTCTGGTCACCTGAAGGTTACTGTTGTCGATACAGAAATGTTAGGCAAACTCTTCTTGCTAATGCTTTGCAGCTAGTCCAAGGGTAGGCTACGCGGATTTGGGGGAGAAGACACAAGAACTAAATATTTACTAAAAGTCTTAGCGTAACATCAAACTTCTGAGTGCAACTACTTTTTATCCTTTTAATACTTAAATAATTGCATAGCAGTTTAGAAAGAATTATTTGGAACTTAGTATTAAAAGAATTTGACACATAGTACTGAACTTCGGTTAAATATAAAGCTACAAATTCACCTTTGACTTTGACTTTCTTATAGTGAAACTACAGATTTCAGTGTAGAATTTGCAGTGGCAAAAAATGATCTAAGAATTACGAGTAAAACGCAGCAAGTTTTTTCCAGACAAAAAACAGGAGAGTGCAGGAGAGTGTTCCCTATATGAATAATCACAGTTATTTACCTTTATTTCTGTGCTATAAGAGAGAGACTGGATTTTAATTCCTTAGTAGCTACGGCAAAGCGTAAGTATGTTTACAAGGGTCTATGTCAGTACTTTGATTTCCAACTAGAGGTATATCTCCGTTGCCAAGTCCACATACTATTCTTGCAGGCTTTTAAAAAAGGTGTTACATTAAAGTATGGGAGATCCTTGTGTGCTGTAAAGTGTCACGCCTTTGCTGGCTTCCCTGGTGCTTTAGTATTTTACCCATTTCAAAATCTAATCCCAAACGTTGCCCATGCGCACACACACACACGGAGAGAACAATTCTGAAGGGAACCAAGGAATGCTCCGATACCCACACACACAGAAGAGACTTGCCTCCGTACTTTTGTTTCAACACGCTGCTGTTTGTCAAGCAAATCTCTCATTTGCCTCAGTGGAAGGTTTGGGAAAGACTGTAAAATGTTTCCCCGTGACTAGAAAATGAGATTCTTCCTCTGCCAGGGAATGCAAAAAGAAGTCCCGTTTACGTAAAAGTTTGGTGGTGTGTACAAATATAACACTTAAATACAGTGTGTTAAATGTGTGCAGCGTAAATCAAAGGAAAATGATTGCTGGATTTTACAACGACCCGCGTTACACCTCCCTACCGACAGATTTATTTCCATCATCTGAAGTTTGCATTATCCTCTTTATTTTTGCTACTTCTGTTTCTAGACTTGCTGAAATAATTAAAAAACATTTAGGAGTATCTGTGATTGGCTAAATTGTATCTCATGTCAAATAATACTGTCTCTGCTCAGTGAATGCTCGAACAAAAGAGAGGATCCTAAAAGCCCTCTCCGTACTGGGACAGCTGACTTGCGTAATCCTGCCTTGTTCTGAGTGGAGTCGGTGGGTGTCCTTGCTGGCTCCAGAGGATGCACATCCCGTGCGATAGCAGCACGTCGCGTTGGGCACTTAATCTAGATTAATTGCCACCTCACAGCTGGCTGCAGCGTTGGCCAGAGTTAAGCACCTCTGCAGAAGAACTTCACTTACTCTCAGGAGATCAGGACCTCAGGCGCCCGGGTCACTGGGAACCACAGCCGATGAAATTGGGATAATTCAGGGATTTTGTAAGAGTGTGTTTGCAGTCAGGAGCATAAATCTAAAACACCATTTGTTTTAAAGAAACACAGCTATAGTAAATGTTCTCTTAAATTAAAAGTCATGATAATAACTATTTCCTAAGAAGATACTAACACCTTGTTTTTTCTGTTGTGTATTGAAAGTATATTTTTTTCCAAAAAGGTATAAATAAAGGTATAAAAATCCACTATATATTATAGAACTTAAGTGCTGGCAGTAATTCTGTTATGATACCTAGCAAACAAGCCAGAGTAGTTAATTTATAGTTTTCATAAAGTATTAGTATTTTTGAGTGACTGTGAAGACTTAAAAATGCTGTTTTAATTCCTCAGATGTAAGATCTGAAAACCTGATGCTGTTTTTTGTTTTGTTTTGTTCTGTTTCCCCTGTAGGATTTTGCACAGAGTTCAGGCCAAATGGATAATCAGTTATCTCAGCAGAGGGGTATGTCTCCGTGCAATGTAACAGAGTAGCAATTGGGTAACAAAATGTGTAGATACTGTGTTTTACTGTGATTTAAATTTTTTTTGAACCTGCATCGCAATGAAAATTGTAGTAGTGAATTGCAAAGTGATTTTACAGTTTGGGGAGAGGCTGTCTAGCTTACATTCTGACTTAAACATACATGTCTTCCAGTTTGCTGCTCATCGTATCAGGGATTCGCGCTGTTAATCTTTATTGAATGCTATGTGGTATCATGTCTTAAAACGTGATACTGTACGTGCACGTAATTTAATTAGCTGTCACAAGGGCTACCTTCAAACGTTTTAGGTTGCAGAAGCCACGCAGCCGTGCCAATACACCCAGGGAGCCAAAAATTAGTAAAATACTGTCCTGTAATTATCCTGCAAAGTTTGTTGGTTTGCAGAAGAGTTGTGATTCCCCCCCCCGCCAATTGTTGTAAATATTGTGTAAAATGCAGTTAACCTCTTTAGGCTAAACATTTGAGAGATTCTCGGCTAAGATGGCTATTACTTCGTAATCTGAAATTCGAGTGTGTTGATGGGAGTCTGATCTGGAGTGGTCCCTATTTTGTATGTCACTCGGACAGTCATTTCTCCCTCATAGCTAGCAGAAATTTACCGTTTTGCTGAACGTTTGGCAGAAGATGAGCAGGTCTAGGTCTAAAACATAAGCTTTGCCTTTAAAAATAAATTCAAAAATATAAAATTAACGTTAGATTTATGGAGATTTTTGCTGCCAACATTATACCTCTTAGTCTGAAGCAGCCTCGTGCAGTGTCTGCAGCACCGACTTTCCAGGATTGTGTTTCCATGAGAATCTGCTCGAGAAAAATCTAAAATCTAAGTGGAAAACTGCTTTTTATTTTCGCTATTCAAACTGAATGAAGTTTTAAACAAAGTTGACTATGTGGTGACATGTGAGTGTGATTTCTAAACATTCCCCAGTTGCAAAAAAGCTGACTTAATAATAGCGCAAGCAGGATTATTTTTATCCATCATATCACTTGAATATGAAGGACTGTGTCCCCAAAAAAACAAATGGGAACGATAACGCCGCTCAGAATAAAGCTCGAAAGCGCAAACTTGCTTGTTGGGTGCAGCGCTGCAACACGCCGCTCGAAGGGTCAGACCCCGCAAACCTGGGCGTGCACATGTAGTAGCCCCGTCCGCGTCGCCAGCAGTACTCGTAGGAGTAAAAGCTGTGCTTGTAATCTTGCCGGGAGCTTTGGGCGAATCGGGGAGCAAAACTCCGCAGCCCTTTGCGGAAAAAGCAGCTGCTAAGCAGAGAGCGCGCCGTTGAGGCTGCCCGAACTTGAACGAGGCCGAATCGGTCCCTGGTGGGTCCGAGGACATCAAATGTGTAAAGGTCTATAATGTTCTGATGCGCAAAGCAGAGAGCCTGATCCGAAAGCTTAAAAATCTCAAGCCTTTGCTCATCGGTGCCCTCTGCCCCCGTTTTTAAAGCCAAACCTCAATGGCCGGAGCTCCACGGAAGCGTCACCCCACCATCTGAGAAGTTTTTGGTAGGGAGAGCGGAGTAAATGACTTGAAGTATCGCGAATTGGCCGCGTGTTCGTTATTCTTGTTTTATTGCCATCTCATCACAAGAGAGAATAACTTGGTAATTTTATGTTCTGTCTTCAACAGAAAAATTTTTCAATTCTCAAGATTATCTTGAGCTGTCCAACAGATTCCCCCGACAGTCCTGGGAAGAAGCTCGACAGTTCTTCTTGAAAAAATAAGTGTTGTATTTGGTTTTAAAAATCCCCAACGTCATCACGCTGACCAGTTCCTG
>NW_010535253.1:0-662 GCF_000687285.1 Phaethon lepturus | reverse complement strand
CTGCTGACTACCTTCTTTAAAAGGCTATTCCAAAAAGTCTTTGATACTCTAAGTACTTACGCTGTAGATATTATAATTTGCACTATTTATATCCTAAGTACTGTAGATACTTTCGAGTTCTGTTTTGTAATTCTGAGTTTATTTCATTCACATATCCGATGTCGTGATTTGGGTACTTTCTACCCTGTGATGTGGTGGTACTTGCACTGCAGAACTGCTGAAATAAGATTGCAAATAGAGAAAATGTGTTCTATATATCTTGTAATAAAATAACTTATTCTGTCTGTAGTGTGACTTGTGCGTTACAAATGTCAGTGTGTTTGAATTGCTGGAAGCGACGCAAGGAGGGGAGAGGAAAAAACCCAAAACACAACTTAAAGGCAAGACTCCCGCGCTGTTTTTGCAGTTAATCAAAAGGCTGAAGTCCGTGTTAGATCGGGTTCTGAGGAACGTTCGCTTTGTAATTTTTGGGTGATTTGGGCAAAGTCACGGCATAGGGATTGTTTTTTAAACCGCGCGCATTTTTAACGGTTCGATAAAGACTTTAATAACGCCTGTTTAAACCGCGTGATGTGCTCTTAACGGTGAAGGTTCCACGAAGCAAAATTAAAAGGTAAAAACGGCGGCGTGGCTCGCAAGGTTCCTTGGCGGCGGCCCCGGCG
>NW_010535252.1:66887-71813 GCF_000687285.1 Phaethon lepturus | reverse complement strand
GGGAGGGAGGGAGGGAGGAAATAAACCAGCCAGCCCACCAGCTGAGCAAGCAGAGAAGGAGTTGTGCATGTCCTCAGGGATGAAGACATCAAGTTTAACTATGACACAAAGGAGGAAAATAACTAAAATACCCTTTAACAGGTTAAGAAGATTATTATATTCAGGTAAAATAACCTTAGCACCCCCACAGAGGTAGCCCAGTTTGGCTTTCAGCATGGAATCAAGGGGTGTGATTGACTCCTTGGTTCATCTGCAAGTGTCTACAACATCTTTGTCCACATTTGAGCCAATCACTCTCCTTTTTTAATCACTGGAGGGAAATGGAAATGTTCCGGGGACATTCAACTCCTTCTAAAGTGAACCTCTAAAAGAGATTAGAGAAACCATATACTAAAAGTACAAATTTCTCCTCATTGAGTATAGAAAGGAGGCCAAAGTGTGCAGGTCATCTGTAGCACCTACCTTCTAGATATCTAAAATCAGGGGAAATGAATACTGCCTGAAAGATACTGACTCAGTTTGTGACTAAAAGGGGTGATAGACTCTCTACATCATCTAATCTCTGCCTCAGTTCCTGTCCGCAAAACAGTTGAAATGCTCCATAATCTTCTCCCACTCTCAGTTTATCAGTAGAAGACTTTGGAAGCAGGGACTCTGCCTTACTAGTCATTATCTTTCTATCCAGTATCTAGACCCACTCTCATTTGCTGTGCTGGGTATCATGGTGATATTATTCAGAGGAGCTGTGTGCATAATTGATTTGTGCGTTTCATATATCATTGCACCCAGTAAGAAGTCTGCAGATTGCTTTGCTTTCCCAAGCAGCTTATCCACAGACATGCAGTTCTAGCTACAATAACTAAGGGAAATGTAAAGGCTTGGCACATTTCCTGTAGAGTCTTTCATTTCCTTCTTTTGCTCATCCTTCTGCCTTGACAGACAATGTTTGAAATTTGAAACATTGTTGGATTGGTTCCTGTCAGTAGAAGCACTGGGTGACAAAGCCTCTGACTCCTTACTCCCATTTCTGTGAAATTACCACAGTTACTGTGATGAAAATCTTTCTTCTATGAGGCAAACCAGATTAGGGAGCTGATGTAGTCTTAAAATAAGCCAGCAGAACCAATGGTCACTAATCCACATTGGTCCCCTGGTGCCATTACCTGTGTGGAGAAAAGTGCTGGAGATTAGTGGAATAAATATAACCCTTAGGCTGTGAACAGCCCGCAAGGCTCACAGTGCCAGATGCACTGCAATGCTCCCTACTTCTAACGGCAGCAAGCTCTTGTGTTAAAGCTCTGTCCCATTATGCCAAATACACAAGGCTTCTGAAATGACTTGTCCAACTTCTTGAGGTCACACACCTTTTATTGGCATAGTATATGAAAATGTATGTGTTCATCTACCAGAGGCATGATGAAAGTACTCACAGGCTTATCAATCTCTTCCAAATATATCTATCTCAAAATTATATACTTAACACATAGAAACTTTTCCTTTTGACCCATTGTTCTAAGTGTCTCTCCCCAGATCTCACCCTCAGATTTTTATTTACCTTTGACTTTGTAGCTTGTAGTACTCATTTGCAGTGGCCTTCAGACATTCTTTGGGCGGAAGTTATTTTTACTGAATTAACTTCTTTTCTATGTAATATTTAGCTATAGTCAAAATATCTACTTTATTAAATGCTTTTAAAATATGCTCTCTGTTACTAGAAGATTAAGCTTTAATTTGTCTCAACTCCTAATGAACCCATTGTGCCTCTACTTGGGTGAGTTGTATGTACATTCTTTTGGGGATTAATCCCTCTATGCTACCAATTTCTTCAGTCTTCTGACGGTTTGCTGTAACAGGACATACTTACCTACCTATTGCAAATGATGCCTTTTGCAAATACCGTATTCTAGAAAGTCAAGGTTTGTAACAAGAAGCAATATAATTTATTAGGTCAAGTCTGACGTAGTCAGACAAAACCCTATAAAATTTCTGAGGCATATAAACACTGCTTCACGTCTGAAGTAGAAGCAACATACTTCAAGCGAAATACAGAGATTGGTCTCAGTTCAGTTTCATTATTGTTAATCACTGTGACTGTCTGAGAGAAAAGGATAGTTAACATCTGTGAAGCTGAGGGAGCTGTTAGTAAGGAGAGAGGTGATAAGGTCAGTAGCCTCTACTGGGTAGAGCGAGAGGGACAGATTATTATCCCCCGTGGAGTCATGAAGGTTAGCAGAAGAGATACTGTGAAGAAAATTATATAATGTGAGATAAACTAGCCTTCTTACTGAGCTCTTGTTTTTTTTGAATCAGAGCATAATAATAAACTTTATATCCAGCCTCACCTTCTGAAGGTTTACAGATACTACAAGTGACCACAACTGCTTTGAAATGGAGGAAGGCTAACAAAAAGAGACTCTTGATTTTTAATGATGAGTCCTTTAAAAGTGTGCAGTCTGACTTCCTTTGCCAGCACGGAGGCTCTAGTGTCTATAAATGACTTCTTATGTAAAGGCATACTCATGTGCATGCTACACTTGCCATAAAGACCACTATTGCCTGATTCATATCTCAAAAGAAGATAACAGAAGTCACTCAAACATAAAATTAGGTCAGGGAAGACACAGCTTGTAGAAAGAAGGATTTTGTGTGGGTTGGTTACAGAATCTGGTGAATGATAATAGCTTCATATTTGTGGTCATGGAGCCATCCAGAAATATGAAGTCTGCAAAGCCAAGATGCCTTTCAAAAATTTACTGATCCAGAATGATTACTGAGAGCCTCTGCCTGCCCAAATAGATCAACATTTCCACAGAGACCTAAAACTAATGGAAATTAGAATTCAAAGGTTTATTTGAATTCTATTTCATGTGAGCTTGCTCTTGAAACACTAAGAAATACTTCATATGCAGTGTTTTTATGAAGTTTAAAAAATTAACAGCTCAATGAACACCATCTGTATCTCACCACAATGTCAATTTATTTTCTCTGCTATTATTGCAGGTGATTATGTAGTCATGACTATATATTTCGACTTAAGTAGAAGAATGGGATACTTTACTATTCAAACATACATTCCCTGTATATTAACAGTTGTTCTTTCCTGGGTATCCTTTTGGATTAAAAAAGATGCCACACCAGCAAGAACAGCATTAGGTAAGTTGTTAATAATTCTCTTTTCTGCTCTTTTTGTGCAGTTTCTACACTATCATTTGAAAATATCAGCTTCCTTTCAGAGACACCATTAGCTATCTGCTTTGGATTATTGCTACCACATCTTGCAGACCCAGATCTGCTTATCACTGAAGCCTCTGGTTTTCTGCCTTTAACAGTGTAATTAAAAATAAACTACCCTGACCCTTTGGAATGACACTGCCACCTATTTTGCATAATATTCTAGAATTAATGTCTGCCTCCTTGTTCTCAGTATGATATTTTAGTGACATTTTTGAAGAATAAATTAATTGCACTGCTGGCTTCCTTCCCTTCTGAAACTCTCCCCCACAGGGCATTATGTCTTATATATGCAGAAAACTGTGGGATATAATAATATTAACTCATGCAAAGTGTTTTAGATTGCATGCTTGAAGTTAAGCTCCACACTAGGTGTATAGGTATTTTTCATAGATGGTGGAGATTTTTGCTAGTATAGATTTTCCAGCAGCTCATTTATGTCAGGACCAGTGTGTACATTTTGGCATTGTGCTTTAGGATACATTTAGAAATGCTGACCATTTATTCTTATGTCTACAGAAAAACCTGCAGGTTTTGCCAGCATCAAGGGCATAGGGCTATGTAATAGCCAATTATAGGTGTACATAAGAGCTGAAGGAAAAACAACATTTTAGTCCTGGCTGTGGTTGCCAGGGCTGCCAATACTAACTGATTCAGAAATCAGTTAAAAAGTTAAATCAGTTAAAAAGTTTTCTTTCAGAAAAAAGGGGAAGCTGTGTCAAAATTTCCATGTCTGTTTTCAAGCGTGGAGGTTTCCATTCCCATCTATTCATTGCTTCCTCCTGCTGGAGTTTGTTACCATCTCCAGTTAACCAGCTGGACTCTCTAAATCATTTCCATTTGAAAGAACAAATTATTAAAAACTGACCTGCCTGACTTTTTGGACTGAAATCAGATGGGAAGGATTTATAGGAGCAACTGAATCCTCAGGTCTGAGAGGGTGCTACTGTTGTAAAGAAAGGCTGGAAGACAAGGGCTGTGAACAGGCTTCACCTCCTTGGAGGGCACGTGAAGGTTCTCGAGGGCTGCTGTGCGCCAACAAGTCTTCGTCAATAACGGTATAGGAGAGGCCACCTGTACAAACCACCTCTGTCTTCCCATTACCCGAAACACCCCATCAAGGGTACTCGGTACTCCCCACCCTATTTCATCCAAGGAACTGTTGACCAGAAATAGTGGTTACTTATTTGGGAACCCATTTCTGTTAGTTCTCTGTCAAAGACCATGTAGAGCTGTTCTACTTGATCTCAGGAGGAAAGCACCTTCTCTGACAACACAGCCGTTATACAGTTGTTCAAAATGACTTGTCCTGTTTCGGTCCGTTTCTCTCCTGCACTAATAAATCTGAGCAACCACCATTTTTGAGAGTGCTGTGGTTTCTAGCATAAAAGCCCTGAAGGGGAAAATAAAAATGAAGTGCTAAAGAGACTTTGAAGTCCATTCACTCTGAATAAGATTTTAACTGCTAAGTGTCTTGAAGTTGTACAGAACTCTGATCCCACTTTGTAAATCCTTCACTCACAAAAAACTTACGGTCATCTATTCAGGGTGCACAAGGCCCAGGTTACAAATGTTTTTCCTCCCAAAACTTCTAATGCTTCAATAGCTTAGTAACTTTCAGCTGAATGATAGAAGAAATACCCAAAAACATCCTCTAAATGTAACTCCCTCACTAGCCACAGCTTTATTTAAGCA
>NW_010535252.1:57990-66856 GCF_000687285.1 Phaethon lepturus | reverse complement strand
TTCCTGCTATCAGCCTTAGGCATCTTCCTAGGGGGAGGAATTCTTAGTGAGTGGCGAGGGGCATCCTTTTAAATCAAGAGCAACTCAGTGACATGGAGTTATGCAACAGGATCAGTAGAAAGAGAAGTCCCAGAGAACCTGTAATATGACATCTGCAAGCAGCCAACACTGGTTCACACATCAGAGATAATTCTGTATTAAAACTCATATTGCGTGGGGTCAGCACAAAACCATTACCTGCTGGATTTGCTCCAGAATTTCGAAAAATTAACAAACATAGCACTTTTGACCATTTTAAGTCATGTGGTGTCATGTGGGTCTAGTTTTCTAAGGTTATTTTCCAAGAAAGGGATATTCAGTGAGTGCCTAAGTGCCTCTACACTGTGGCTCCAGCAACATGATGTACCCTAAGACTTACAGTTATTCTGTGATGCCCTCCACTTCCAGGACAGCATGAAGATGACACAAAGGTGAGGACAGAGAAGCTGTACAACTGCCTGTTCCTGGCTCTGCAGACTTTGCTCTGGTGGCCAGGAAATTGAGCAATAGACTTTTAACACACTTCTTTTGCACTTCCTTCTTAAATTAGGTGACTCAGTGGAGATAAGGCAAGATTGACCATCCTTCACAATGCTTAAGAGAAAAGAGAGACAAGTTGTTTAACAATTTGCATTACTGATTTTCCAGAAGCAGTGTTCATACCCTGTCCTTGAGGGCAGTTCCCCACACCACACAGCTCCATTTTCCTATTAATTAGACATGAAAGTAAATTAAATCACTAGTCACAACAGTGTGACTCTCTCTGCCTCACCCCTTTGGCCAGCAGGAACTTCAGAGAAAAAATATATTCATATACTGAGGTCATGAATTTGAAGTAAGAACAAAAAAATGAGATTTTCCAGGGCTGACTTCAATGGCTGTCATGACTAACTCCTAATACTCTGATGAAGAACTAAATTACTGGGCTAAAATATAACTTTTTAATAAATAAAGTCAAATGACATGAAAATAATATATACATGGGTCACCTCTTTTCGTGCACGGAGTCCTGTTGCTCACAAATCAGCAATGGCCTTGGGATGCAGTAAGCAGGTGTTCCCGGTTTAGTGCAGGTCTGCTTGTACAACGCAACTTATAAATCTGTCAGAGCAACAGCACACATTCGCATTTGGAAAGTGGCACATGGTGAAATTGTGAGTAATACAGCCGAAGGCAAACCGCTGAAATTGTCCTGCTAATTAGATGAAATGAATCGTAGACTCAGTGCACCAAACCTGCTCCGAGTGTAGCTGCATTAATGTAAAGGGCTATACGTAAGGGAAATATTTCACTTTCTGAAATTACTGAGTAATTTCCTAAGCTATTGACAACTATTTGCAGTTCTGTGAAGGACAGGTTTTACCCCTTTCTGAATAATGGTAAGTAATAAGCTGTTCCTGTGCTGGAAAAAATAAATGCACTTGGGGTATTTGTCTGTGAGGGAAAAAATGGGACCGTAAGTATCCTTTCAGCAGCACTGTCCAGAGGCATCAAAGTGCTCTTTAAAATCTTGGTATCGTAGTCCCTTTTTCAAATGCACTTTGGGGGACTGAGGCCAAGAGCACCAACGTGACTCACTCCAGGCCACCTGAACAGTCAGTAGGAAAGTGGAAATAGAATTTGAGTGTTGGATGAGAACTGTATTTTGCGATCCCAAGTTATTCTGCCCTCCATTCAGAGAGAAAAAAAAATGTCTCCCTGCTGTTTCTGCTTGTCTCTAGTAATCAAAATGATCTACTCTTAATGTTCACAGTCGAGAGCAGCCAGCAAGTGTCTGAAGAAAAGTTATGATCTAGAGAAGAATAGGTTGTTTTTCTTGAAGATGAAGGGAATTAAGTTAAACTGAAGCTTCCATCCCAGCTTCCCCCTGCTTTTTCAAAATGGCTACAATATCTAATAGGACTAGGCAGTTACTACAGAGCAACTTCAAACCACAGTTTAAAAAAGTACAGCAGGTATCAAGGCCAGTAACGTGTTGATATAAAAGAAAATACAGATGATATTCAATAAAAAATGAACACTGCTCTCCTTGTCATTCCATCTTAAGCTCATTCACTAGAAAAAACAGGCAAATTATCAAAATAAATGCCAGACCAAAAGGTGGAGAAATTAAATTTATAAACAAGTGATAACATGGGTAAAAGCAGTACACCTTTCCCCCAGTGTCCCATCAACATACCCTTAGGAAAATAAGAAAAAATGAGCCTTGCTGACCAAGGAGTTCCTAATACTGAAGCTCCTGCTACCTCACTTTGCATGCTGTTCTCCAGTAAGGAGCTTTCAAACAGTAATGATTTTAAACAATTGTTTAGGTCAATAATCTAAAGGTTAAAGTGTTCTCATGCATTATGTATCCCTGCATCATTTGATCTCCCAGACAGTCCTTTTTGGTTTATCAAGCAGGATCTTTGGTGTAGAATTTGCTCAGAAAATATAAATGTCACAAAATGGCATTTATACACAAACTTGTAAGCTCTCACTTACACATATCTACCTGAAAATTTTGAAACCAGGTTACTTCAAAGCTGTCCTTGGCTGATATTAAAATTCTGTTGAAACAGCCAGTTCAAGAGCACTGTGAATTTCAGTAACAGACGCAAAGCTCGCTTTACCATACGGGTCTCCCCAAAGTGAGAGACTTAACAATTTCATCTGGCAAGGTTTATTGCATTTGAAACCACTCAACAAACTGAATTTTCTTAGCATGAGAGGTAAAATGAGCTAAGGGTATGGAATCTAGATATTCTCTTTCGAAATAATCGGTGCTGCATTTTATTCACATATGCATATCTGTATATTCCAACTTGTAAATGTAAAAGAATACAAAACTGTATCATCTGGTGCACCTTCTTTCTCTTTGCTCTCTGTATGTAACCCCATAAGACTAATTTTAATATTCTAAAACTTTTGCCCATGTGCCAAATGTAAAATTGATACAGTAGGTAGAATTTTTATTATTTCAAAAACTCCTTGCTTGTTTACTGTATGAGCTGGGATCCAGGATCAAGCCTCAGTTTAAATGAAGAATGATGCCCTTCTATTGGATTTCATATCATAAGAATATTTTGTGTAAATAATAGAAGTAGAAATATATTTGTTTTACCTTTGGATGTTTCTGTCTATGCGCTCAGCAATCTTGTCTTCTGCCTTTGCCATAATTTGAAATGTGATATGTAATCCAGAAACTATGATGGCTTGTGATAATGTTAAATTTTCCTTTCCCCAAGGTTTTATATTCTGATAGCAAAATATGATTTGTTGTCAAAGAGAATGAGGATAAACACTGTTAATATCTTAAAAATATCTAAACCCAAAATAAATCTTACACCATTGTGGGTCTACAAATTTAGTAGAACCTACTGTGTTTCAATCAGCTACAATTAGTCCAGAGCTACCCAAAACTCCCAGATTCTGTATCAGTGAGGCATTTACAACATGATTTAGTGGGCTGTTTTTGCTTAGTTCTCATCTAGGTTTTCACAGTCTCAAGCATGATTTGGGTAGGCATTTCACATTCAGGCTTAAGGCATGGATATACCACTCGGGCTGAGTTGGGGACTTCTGTACTTAAGTACAGAGGCTCAGGGTAATTTTTCTTCCACTTCTCTGCCTTCCCGTCCATAGTCACTTTGGCAGCTGGTCGTCATTACAGATACCTGCACACTACTTCTTGTCGCAAATAATAAAAAGTTATATCTCAATTTCAGTAAGAATATAGGAAAAATATTACATTGTCAATACAGCATGCAGTAGAAAAATTGCAAACCTTTGCAAAAAATGTTTTTAAGCATTGCAAGGTTTTTTTTTCTTTTATTTCTTTTTGCCTTTTAATAAAAAAAGCAGATCCTAAAGTAATCTGAGATCCTATGGCAGGATGAGCGGGAAATCAAAACTTTTCCTTGAGTCCAGGTAAAAAGGACACTGTATATTGTGCTGGAAGAAGATTATAGGTTTTGAGGAATTCTTTAAAGGTAGTAAAATACCTGAGGGCTGGTGCCTGTACATGAGGCTCTGAAAAGGACAGATTTGCATGAGAAACCTAAATGTTGGTTAGAAAGTGTTAAAGAACTTCATTTCATATTGTAGAGTATGTCACAGTCTGTACGCAATTCTTCTGAAGTTAGTGACTCCCAAGGCCTGAATCATGGTCATACAGAAAGACTAAAATTAACCTATAGTTAGTAAGGGCCAAATCAAGGCTAGTGAGTCAATGCCTTTTGCAGTTGGACGAGTACTGTGATGAGTGGCATGGGGTTTGTCCCTGAAGCTTTTTCAAAGCATCAGCTAGCTACACAACTGTTGTCGAAGGGTCTGGAGAGGTTACTGGATCACGCCAGCTGCATGTGCTTATATCAGGAGGTAGCACAGTTGACAGGAAACAGAAATATTTTCCCAATAGCTTTTAGACATCCAAGGTATGTATAAAAACCACATTTCCCATTTCCTATCAGCATTACTTTCAACTTGATTATTGGGTTGTGTTTTTTCAGCAACTTTTTTTTTCTTTTTTTTTTTTTCCCCCCTGTTTCTGGGTAGTGGATATTTAAAGAATACAATAGTTATTATTCATTGTAGAAGAAGGTTGAGGCCCAAGCAATAACCTGCCTTCTGGCTCTTCCAGAGATTTTCTGATGGTTTGAATGGGGAGAGTTTTTCTTGTGAATTGCTGCAGTTCCTATCAAATGCTACAAATCAGACGTGGGCATTCCTTCATAAACAGAAAGTAGTCAAAAGTAATCCACAGATACTTCTTTCTCTGCAGAGTGCTATTTGTGGGAAGTAATTTTACTATAAGGTGCAATTTAAGTCATCCCCTGCCATTTCAAACACTGTGTACCATTTCAAAATATCACTTTAACTATAAAAAGAAAGATTACCTTATGGTTATGTTGTTTTTAGAACAAGTTCTCTCTTGAGACTTACTTGAGTGAGAGCTTTATTTTTCTTCCCAAGCCA
Organism: Phaethon lepturus; assembly: GCF_000687285.1. Classification (NCBI taxonomy): domain Eukaryota; kingdom Metazoa; phylum Chordata; class Aves; order Phaethontiformes; family Phaethontidae; genus Phaethon; species Phaethon lepturus. The sequence continues at coordinate 61,861 of NW_010535252.1, read as the reverse complement.
TTGAGGAGCTTTATTTTTTTTATTGAAGGCTTGCAGTTCATAACAAATGATTAAAAGCATCAGTCTAAAGTGGGAATGAAAAGACTTCTCAGGAATGAAGAGAAATTATATGAATTACCAGCAGCCAAATAACTGACACCCCAGAGATTTTTATTGTTTCAGGATATTTCACACTAAGTAATTCCCATTATATCCATTAATACTAAATCAATCTAAGATGTGATGCTTTGTATGAATTAAAAAGGCTATTTCCATTAAGGTTACATCTGAAGTTTGTATGAGAGTCTGTTTTCCCTTACTCAAAATGAAAACAGCAGTGGAGGACTCCCAAGGAAGCAGCAGTGTGAAAACATATTTTCAAAATTCACTGTCAGAACTTTGCAGCAAAATGTCTTTTCTTTTCTCCCCCCTTCCCTTTTTTCTTTTTTGAGCACAAAATTTTTCATGAGAGCAGTACTACTGTGAAAAAGACCATGTTTTCTTCACTGTTTTCTAGAGTTCTTATTTTTTATTTTTTTCAGGTTTAGTATCTTTTCTGCTTTATACTTTTCTTCAAAAATTTCTTCATTTTCTCCTTTTCCCTCACCCTCATCTCCAACCTAAATGGGATCAGAAAAAGTAAAAGATGAGGAAAAGCATATTAAGAGGCATGGGAATATCAGTTTTGCAAAGATGAATATAAACAGCTGAGGAAATCTTTGTTTACAAAATATCACTGGCTCTATCCATGTTATTTTTCATTATTTTTTGTACTACCAAATGAAATTAATGAATTTCCTGTGATTATTTGGGTACACTTTGGATTTCTGTTTTGTATGTTTGTTTCCAAAGATTCTTCTATGACATGAAGAAATGAAGTTGCATACAATTAAATCAAGTTTCTCTCTCCAGGCATCACCACAGTACTGACCATGACAACTTTGAGTACCATTGCAAGAAAGTCGTTACCCCGTGTCTCCTATGTCACCGCTATGGATTTGTTTGTGACTGTGTGCTTTCTATTTGTCTTTGCTGCTCTGATGGAGTATGCAACCCTCAACTACTACTCAAGTTGCAGGAAACCAAACTGTACTAAGAAGAAAAAGTCGGTAAGATGGAAGCATTTAAATTTCTTTTATAGCATGTGCATGGCTTAGAGAGCAGAGAATCATTGATCATTTAGTCAACCCCCCTGCAATAAGCAGGGACATCTTCAACTAGATCAGGTTGCTCAGAGCCCTGTCCTACCTGACCTTGAATGTTTCCAGGCATGGAGCATCTACCACCTCTCTGGGCAAACTCTTCCATTGTTTCACCACCCTCATTGTCAAAAATTTCTTCCTTATCTAGTCTAAATCTCTCCTCTTTTAGTTTAAAACCATTACTCCTTGTCCTATCGCTACAGGCCCTGCTATAAAAGTGTCCCCATCTTTCTTATAAGCCCCCTTTAGGTACTGAAAGGCTGCAATAAGGTCTCCTTGGAGACTTCTCTTCAGACTGAATAACCCCAACTCACTCAGCCTTTCTTCATAGGAGAGGTGTTCCATCCCTCTGATCATTTTGGTGGCCCTCCTCTGGACCCGTGCCAACAGGTCCATGTCTCTCCTGTGCTGAGGGCTCCAGAGCTGGACGCAGGACTCCAGGTGGGGTCTCACCAGAGCAGACTGGAGGGGCAGAGTTGAATGACAGTCTGTAATTCCATGATACTGCACTTCTCCAAGCTCTTCCCAGTTTGTGGTGTGATCTGCCCTGAAAGCTGATGGAAAATAGTTACATGCAGTAACAGTAGAATCAGTTATGTGCCTGTTGAATGAGGTCTGTTCCTAAGAGAAGCAGCCTGCTGACCATGAAGCATCAACCCTGCCTATGCGCCTTTTGTCTTCCAGTTACTGTGCTGGTAGTCATAAAGGGCTCCCACTGAAACAGATTGCATAGCTTGTTATACAAATATGTGCACACCAATGTATATTCAAGTGCACCTGCTATTTCATGGTTTAACAGGTCTAGAAATATTTTTGAACTTTACAAATGGGATTTCAATGTCTCCACTAGGAACCAGCACTTCTTTTCAGCCCTTTGCACAAAGGGGTTTGTTCCTAAATGCAAAAACAAAGGAAGTCATTTGCAAAGTTTTTATACATAGCTGCATTTTTGGCCAAAAAGACACTTCAAAGAGTAATACCCAGACACAGAGAAAAGCTTTTTATTTAGAATCAGTTAAAACAATCACACAGGAAGAATTGCCTGGTGTACTTCAAACTGACTATGAGAATGAGAGGGGGTAGTAGAATGGAGAAAAAAATCTCAGTGTAAACATAGGGAAGGGGAAGTGGGTTGTCCACTCAAGATCGGTGGAAAATCTTATGTGTTTGAGATCTGTAGTTGGAGATGTTGGATGCCATTTTGCATAATGGAGAAAAGACAGACATTTGAAATCAGAAATACAAAGCGAAATAGAAAAAAATGTGGAGGAAATTGAAGAGAGAGAAGGCTAAATTCTGAGACTAATAGGTCATGAAGTAAAAAGGGATTGAATGAAGAGCTATAGGAAATGATTGAATGAAGAACTAATGAAAGAAAAGCTGAAATGAATACGGAATTAAAGGAAGCCTAGAAAACCATAGACTTAGTAAATGAAAACTACGTTATACTGCTAATAGCTTCTTGTAAAAATGTATTGCACACAAAAGTCAAAAGAGTGTTAACAAAAGAAAGTATGAGACAATCAAAATGAACTTGCTAATGAACAAACTAAAACTGCCCTCCTATAGAAAGGCTGAATGAAAAAGTCATGAGTATCTTTGTGAGTAGGGAGTTTTTCCAGACATGTAAATGAAGATGAGGGAAAGCATGCAATGTTGATGAGATTTAAGTTAACACAAGAACAAATGCTCACTTACCTGTTGTTTGCTAAATAAATAAATGTAATGAGTTGAATAAAGATTTAAAGTGAATGGAATGTGTGCATTCTGCTGACATTTCATGCATTTTTAAAGGGTACAGAATATTATACTGAATACATAGAATACTCAGCATGAAGTGTTTAAAGGACAAATGCATTTAAAGCCTTGGTTTAAGGAATGCTATTGAACATTAGATGCATATGAAGCAATAAGTATGTTTTCTTCTGAATAATTCTTTTGTTATCTTTACTTAAGCTACCTGATGTCAGTTTTGGTCATGTGATGGTAAGTATTTTACTCAGTGAGAGCAATGGAGGCATGAATGTATGGTTGACATTTACTTGCAATAGTTCCTGAGAAAGCTGTAACGCTTTGTTATGCTTTATCCTGACTTCACTATAAATATTGTTTTGCTTTTTTGTTTAAAAGGTCAGTTTGGTTTTGGCTGTGGCAGAGGAACATAGCTGCCTCTTTCTATAAGGACTTATCAAATGATTTGGGAGGGAGAAGGGTCAAGTGTAGAATATTCTGTGTTATTTTTACCTCAGAAATTTTGTGTGTCTTCTTTATATAATACTGCAGTTTTTCACTACGTTTCATAAAAAAGTAATAAGCATCACCAAGTTATCACAAGTTATATGATAAACTTATATGGAGTTTTAATTAAGTTTCATAGAAAATAATTCATTTATGCAGACCTATAAAATCCTTAGGTGCATTTTCAAATAATTTAGGCACACAAGTTTAACACAGTTAGTTATACTACATCTGCAAATGGAATAAATTCTATTCCCCAAACCTCTAGATAACTATTTATATATGTACAGCAGTAATAAAGTTGAAACTGAGCACAAAATTGTGTCTCTAAGTTGTAAGAAATCTGAAACTGGGATGCACACTATAATATATATAACTATAAAGCACGCAGAGGGCCAGTTAATGGTTGAATGTCGTGCTATATTCCCAGCTATCAGATCCAAAAAAGAACA
>NW_010535252.1:54238-57938 GCF_000687285.1 Phaethon lepturus | reverse complement strand
GGGAAAGAGCTAAAACATTGCTTTTCATTTCTTGGTTTGGATATGCTGAAGTTTATTATTAACAATTGCTAACTCCGTGTTACTAGCTTACCTTTTACAAATAATGGTATACACATTTTTTTTTTTTTACATGACTGTTCTGAGCTCATATAGCATTGAAAGGCTGCTCATTGACATTGAATGATTTACAGAAAGCAATGCATTTATATACTTATTACTGCTGTCACTCCTTGGACAGACTTTTCTGAAAGATGAAGTTAATGAGGCACATTGAATGGGTAGTGGCACTTTCCTTTTTCCAACTAAAAAAAGGAAAAAGATACACAATTAAAATTACAATAGGATTTAACACTCTTAATCTTTGTCTAGTCAGTCTGATATGCTTAGAAAGTATCTGCAACCTTTTCAAGTTTTTTACTTTTCCCTTCCCTTCCCTTCCCTTCCTTTCCTTTTTTCACATCAAGACAGATATTGAGCAGGGCCTTGTTATATATATAAACAACTTCCATGTTAAATTGTAGCATAAACGGCATAAAATAAGCAGTTTATAAAATATTATAATTATTATAAATAATAATATAATGTAATAATTATGTAAATTATAATTATTATGAAATAAGAAGTCTCTGACTCTCAAGATATCATCTTGTCTGTCTGAGCCTTGTAGTGATGTCACCTAAAAGGTTAAATTTATTACTCTTAGTAAATCAATGTTCAGGTAATCCCACTCCTTGTTTTTCCTCCTAGAGAGCACACTTATACCTTGTCTGAAATAATTTTATTAAGCATTTTTGACACTGCATCTGAGCTGCCTTTGTCCAAGGCACCTGAGAAGTGCCTTGCCTTGCCAGAGCTCTCAGGTGGCACTGGGCTGGCGCCCACTGTGCATGCACCCCTCTCCTCCCAACCCCAGCTCAGCAGGATGCACAGGACACAATGGGTACCATCCACCTTCACCTGGTATCTAGTCCCTTCAGGACCCCTCCTAGCTCACAGAGATTAAAGCAACCAGATTAATCTCTCTGTATTATCAGGGCATTTATTTTGTCTTCTGCGCTGAGAACATAGTTGATATAACAAAACAACAACAACAAACCCCAGGCTATTGATAGATGAGAAAGTTTCCTTTGGAGAACCAGGACACTTATTTATGTTCACTTACCAAAATCATCTGGAGAGATCTAAATTAGTCTTTCTTTTTTTTTAACATAAATATTGTAGTCAGGCATAGAAAATTTCAGTCCCTTAGCAGGAACTTTTCATAAAAGCCTGCAATAAATGAACAATATTTAACACAGTGGTACAGCAGAATTCCATGTATACTTTAGTCATAGCTTTTTTCTCTCCAAAGTGCTATAATCAAAAAAATATTGCTTGTACAACAATGTTAGACCTTTTCCATGTGGCAGCACATTGTAAAGCTCTGATACCAGCCACCTGAAACTTCACAAATGAGAGGGAAGACCATGATGGCATAATTTCTGTCACCTAATCTCAGAGATAAAGTCATTCACAACAAATAGTTTTGCAATAATCTGCTTTTAAACTGCAATCAGTTTACAGTCCACAGCTCAATGCACCTGAGAGATTTTAGCCGCTTACTTACGATGAGATGAATTGTGTCCTAGAAGTAATTGGCTGGATACCGAAGGGCAGCTGTTCAGACGTAGTTATCTATGTTGGAGATGCCAACATCTAGGCAGAGGGGTGACACATCAAGTTCTTAGCTCAGGGAGTGGCATTTTTAATGAGATAGGTAATATTATCATGTGCCAAAACAAAGGATTTGTAGAAAGGAAAGGAAGTCGATAGAAAAACGAAAATTTCCACCGAGGTACCTCAGTCATATCACTGACCTGTTTCACATCTAGAGCGAATGTGAAATTCAGCACGAATGTTGCGTACTTTGTAGAGTGAGTGTGGAAGCGGGGTCCCAGAGCACCCTCCAGAATGCAAGCAGGCGTGACGCAGAGGCATGCCTAGCTTGTCAGCGCGTACCCAGCACGCGGCTGCAGGCAAAGGCAATGCTCAGCACCTCCACCCGGAGAGGAAGGGCCCCGAGGTGGAGAACACCCTGCTGACAGGGCTGGAGTCTGCTTTGTCAGGCAGCGAAGCTGATGGGACCTTTCCTAGTGATGCCAGCGGAGGAGGTGGCGTTTGTGAGGAGGGAACGGGTGGCCTGATGAGAGAGGAGACTATCGTGAGAAAGCACCTTTCATGGAAAGGAAATGGCGTGACAGAAAAGTTGACAAAGTGTAAATAAGGAGTACCTAGAAGAAGGAGAGGTCTGTAGGCGCGAGTGAGGATGCCTCATATCAAAGTGCCATATTTCTGAGCATGGTTAGTGTGATAAGCACTAAGGGGCCATGCCCAGGGATGATATTTTGAAATCCTGTACTGAAATCATCACTATCTGTTGCTGACCATATCTGCTTTTGTAAATCATGGTAAAGTTTAAGAGGCAGTGAATGCAGCTATCCTAAGTGGAGACCATTCTGTAATTAAATGGGGAGGGAGGACATACCCCTTATTTTTCAGAATCCATTCTTAAATGTTTAAAGCAACTTACAAATAATATTCTGACAGGCAAGTGAACTCCGAATTGTGAAAAAATGAGTACCGGGCAATATATGCTTGTTGTGGTTTAGCCCCAGCCAGCAGCTAAGTCCCACGCAGCCGCTCGCTCACTCCCCCACGGTGGGACAGGAGAGAGAATCGGGAGAGTAAAAATGAGGAAACTTGTGGGTTGAGATAAAGGAGAAAGCTCATGGCTTGAGATAAAGACAGTTTAATAGGGAAAGCAAAAGCTGCGCACGCAAGCAGAGCAAAACCGGGAATTAATTCCCCACTCCCCATGGGCAGGCAGGTGTTCAGCCATCTCCAGGGAAGCAGGGCTCCATCATGCCTAATGGTTACTTGGGAAGACAGATGCCATCACTCCCAACATCCCTCCACCCCTTCCTTCTTCTTCTCTTCCTCTCAGCTTTACATACTGAGCATGACACCGTATGGTATGGAATATCCCTCTGGCCAGCCTGGGTCAGCTGTCCTGGCTGTGTCCCCTCCCAGCTCCCCGCGCACCCCCAGCCTGCTCGCTGGCAGGGCAGCACGAGAAGCTGGACTGTCCTTGACTGCTCAGCAACAACTCAAAACACCAGCATGTTATCATAATTTTCTCATCCCAAATCCAAAACACAGCCTCACACCAGCTTCTGCGAAGAAAACTAACTCTACCCTGGCTGAAAGCAGGACAATGCTTGAGTTACCCAAGTAGAAAATACATCTAGAATTATTTAACTTGCCACTCCACAATCTCTCTATGGAAATTAATCTGAAAAGGCATCTTTTGAGGGAAAGAAACACAATCCCTAAATCTAGAATTGCTATACTACCGACCTCTTATTCCCAGCCCCTGTGATTTTTTCCCATGATTATTAATTGTGATCTGCATCATCCATGGAAGTTTATCAAACTGTTTTCTTTTTCTCTCCTCAGAATTATTCTGTACTTGATATGAGACCACCAGCTACAGTCATCACATTGAACAATGCCATGTATTGGCAAGAATTTGAAGATGCATGCGTCTATGAATGTCTGGATGGGAAAGACTGCCAGAGCTTTTTCTGTTGTTACGAAGAGTGTAAATCAGGCTCATGGAGGAGAGGACGGATTCACATAGACATCTTAGAACTGGACTCTT
>NW_010535252.1:0-54207 GCF_000687285.1 Phaethon lepturus | reverse complement strand
TCCCTACATCCTTCCTGCTGTTTAACCTGGTCTACTGGGTTGGATACCTCTATCTTTAAATGTTGCCTGTAGTGGTGAAGACTGCTGTGTTTTCACACTGTGGAGGGATGGTGAAAGGCAGAAAACGAGAAGGACACGGTCAGTTTCATCTCAAATTATAAAGGCCACATTAACCTTCACCATCACAGATCCTGATGAAGAATTTTAATATGTAATTGCCTGAAAAAGAAAAACATGGAAGAATTCTCTCCTTACTGCTATTCATTTTAAGGAAAAGATTCTTACAAAATTAGGCTGAATTTGTAGTGTAAGCAATGTTTATGAATAATTATTGTATATTAGAATCTTTACTATTGTCCCTTGGCGTAGAAGCTATACACAATTCAGCCAAAGGTTAAACAAGTCATTTTTGTTCTGCATCCCCATACTTTCTTCAGAATGCTGCGATATCCCTGAAGCTCAGAGCAACATACACTGGCACTGGCAAATAAGCCAAAGCCGATGAAACCATTCATTTGTATTTAAACCTGCTTGAGCTATGTCCCATAGGTTTTGGGAAGTATTTAATTGGTGATCTGCTTGCTATAGAGAAACTACCAAAAGATAGTGAAAAATATCTCTGGTGGGATCAAAACATGGAAGCTACTTTCTGCAAAGGTCTGAGGTTCATGGAATTAACCACTTACCTACACATACTGGTTTTAATTCAAGGTGAAAAGGCAGAGTTATAAGAAAGCTAATATTTTGATATAAATAAAAGACTTGCCTATCTCTGAGGCAGCTGTAGGCATAACTTCTACAGTTTTTCAAACTTTTATTGTCTTTTTTATGACTGGTTAAACACAGGATGGTCATTGATTTCTAAAGTACTCTACTTGAAGCAGGATAAGATTCCTGCTTGTTTGTGTCATTGTAGCAGATCACAGTTAATGGACCATGAGTAAAAATCACTATATAATAACACTATAAATATGTGACTTTCTTCAGATTGCAATTTACTAAGTGCACTCATAGATTCTTATTTTTTCTCTCAAAGTTATTTTACAAAATTGAAAAACATGTGCACCAAAGGACATTTTTTGTTCCTTCAATAGAGTTAAATATTGCAGTCCTTACTCATGGCAGTTGTTCCTTGGGTCTGAGCTGCAGACTGAACACTTTTGACTGGAATAGTGTGGTGCAGGAACTCAATTGCCACACTTGAATTAAACATGAAATAGTTGCCACATGTAGAAACAGGTTGTTTTGATTTTTTTCCTAAACTGCCAACTCCATTTTACCCTAAAAAGCTGGGGTTTTTTTTTTTTTTATTTTTCAGGCTTCAGACCATTAAATTCTTAAACTACCCATTTTTTTCAAAAAATAGTTTTACAGTGTTAAACTAGATTACATCTTTTCCAGACTCTCTGAATAATTGTTATTAAGCAAACAAAACAGACTAAAAACTAAGTAGCAATGGCTTTTCACTACCCTTTGCATTTCAAACAGTTACAAATTATTAAAGTTAAAACATACCTAAAACCAAAATTCTACTTTTTTTCTCTTCTGAAGGACCTGATAATTTTTTCTTATCTCAAAAAAAGTGTGTCTCTTCCACAAAGTATTTGATAAAAAATGAATAGTAGATGTGATTGAAGAGCAGTTCCTTTTCTCCTCAGAAGGAAAATCCTGCAAACAAGCAAAAACTAATGCAATGGTAATTCTAAAGGAATAGAAATGCTGTCATGTTCTTTGAAACATCACTGTTTGTCGTTGAAGTTTTTCTCTGCTTCCAGTAAGTTTTAATTGAAAAAAATTACTATCACAAAAGTTAACTGCAGTTATTCAAAATACATTCTTCTGGTTTTCACTCATCTAAAATATCAGAGGCAAGGAGCTGTCGGGGAGGGGAATCACTTCTCCAAGGACTGACAAAATTCAGATTAGAAGCACAGAGAAGAAATATTTTGGGGAAGAAATCTTTTTAACAAAACCTGCTCAATCTTATGTCTTCTAAACCAATGATGATCTTCTGATTTCAAAATATGTGTTGAAGTTTTTGCTAACTCTCTGTAGCCAATTACTCTGTAAAACCTCTGTGTTTTGTGTCCTGCACTTGGAAGTATGGATTTTATTTAGGGGTGAAAGTTATAGTTTCAGAAGCGCAAGAAGGTCATTGAATTGAAGTTGAATATCCTGTCTGTAATTATGAATTAATCTACTCTAACAGCCACCTTCAATCATATTTTGCAAGAATACTAGAAATATTTCAACCCTGAATAAAAGAATGGAAACAGTTATATTTTAGGGGCCTGATCCTGTAAACCCTCTGCACAATCAATTGATTTTGGTGGATATATTGAGACAGATGAGGCACAAGAAGGTGCCTTCTACCATTAGATCTTGAAGAGGTAAAGTAAGGTTTATTTATCAATTGCATATTTGAGTGAATGTCCCAGGAGTAAGTGTGGAAGTGGAATGTTCCCATTTAGATGATGAGCATATACTTTTCTTACATTTCTGCTCATGGCTACCCATTCCTGCTAAAAGCAGACAATCCCATCAGATCCTTCCTTGGAAGACTGATTCTGCTAAGTCCATTCATATTGTCTCTCTTTTCCAAGTGCTTTCATAAACAGAAGTTGGAAGCATAATTCCACTTTTTTCCATGGTCCTAACCAAGAAAGGATCCGCAGCCACTGCTGGCTTCTGCTCCTATGCTGACAGCAGAGGACATTATGTGCAAAAAATTAATTTGTATGCAAGATGAGTGGTCACAGGCTGGCAGGTTCCACAATGCATTCCTCCGCTTATTACTAGTTGCTTGGTTTACTCTCTCTGCTTCACTGCTCTGTGCTTTGGCAGCCACTTAAAAGCTGTAGAGATCAGGTAAGATAAGCTTTCTAGGCTCTGCATTATTCAAAATACAATTATTCCAGACACCTAGATAATGTGGTTTGCATATATCTATGTGCCATATCCTTCTGTAGTAGTAAGAATATCCTTATTAACCTCCAGATATTCTTTCGTTTCTTTTGCAAATTGAAAAAAATTAACACTTCCGCGCACTGTCCCGTAAGAAATACAAGAACCACCTATTAACATTTTAGAATATTTTCTTATTAGATAATTTCATATTCAAGACTTGCATTTATTCAACTACTACTTTTTGTTATTCAGTACTTCTTTTTATCCTTCCAGGGAAGGGAAGGGAATGGAGGAAAGCAAAACCAAATTACTAGTGAAATGAACAGATTTGGATATGTATGTAAAAGCACAAAATCAAGTATCTTCTACATTACATTCCTTCCTTTTGGAAGTTAGAGGAAAGATTGTGAGGGTTTTTTTAGATAACCAACTTTTCCCAGGAAATTTTAAAGTCAGACCTCTTCTTCTCCCCCTTCAAATAAAAGTTGATGGACAGTGTTTTCCTGCATTGAGGGCAGCATTTTCAAGGCAATTAAGAATGTATAAAAATACTGGTCTGCTTAATTCGGTCTTATCAGTTCTTCTGGCCCTGATGCCTAACATATTGACAGCTCCTTCTTTTACAGCCATTCTTCCAAGAATAAGTGTATAAAATCTTGCTGACAGTTTATGCTGTCTCCATGTCCAGCTGCAATGTGGAATTGAAGTACATCACAAAATTTTAATGTAACTTTCTAAGCAAGAAGTACAGCTGTAGATTAAAACACCTCGGGAACTTTGATAACCTTTCTTCTCTTTCAGATGCTTATTTTCTCCTTCACCAACTCTCAACTGTATATGGGTATATTGTACATACCAATAAAGATGATAAAAATTACAAGAAGAACCAAAAAAAGCCAGAACTGTCTTCACAGAGACAGCGATGAGTTGTGAAGCTAAAAGAGGCGAAAGAAATTATTTTTTATTGCTGTGCAGTATCTGTCCCACTCCTCTTATTCAGTTCTTCCCACCAACTACCCACAGCTAATTCCGAATCATCCACCTGGCGGTTTGCACATTCATCAACTGGAACAGCAGTGACACATGAGCCTTTAGCTGGTAGGAAATTATATTTCTGGAACTGGAGGCATCCTGCCAAATAACTCAGATAGATAGCTGTCTCAAACGCTTTTGCAGCCCTAACATGTCTGAGTCTAGCATCTCATGCTGCTGCATGAATTTATCACAGCTTGCCTTACTTGGTCATTTCATGAAGAGGAAGATGCATGCCCTCTTTTTGCACCAAACTTCAGCATACATCTAGGGAAATGACTCTGCCCTGCCCATGCTCTAAGTGACTAGGTGCAAGACAGCTCTGGAAAGAGCAGTTGTGGTACTGCTGACTTTGTGGGAAGGGAGACTCAATATTTTAAGCCAGATTTCATTAGCCTCACAATCTGGAGGGTTGGTGTTACCTTCTAAACTGTAAAACAAAGTGCTCACTGCAACTTGTAAAGGCTGTCCATAACAGACTGTATTTCTCCCACTGGCTGCTCTTTCTGGGTTTCCATAAAGCACTAAGAAAAGGCAAGCCATATTGCATAATCTTATCTGCCTACATAATTAGATGATATTTTTCAAGATATATTCTTCTTCCTGCTTACAGTGAAATCTTTGTACCTCTTACATTAGTGCCTTTAGTATTTCTTGATGTTGAAGGATAATACCATGCCTGGCCTGAGAGTTAGAAAGAGGGACAATGACTTTGCTGGAGTTCTTCCTGAGCACTACAGTGTGTGACCAATATTCTAGATGTCTTCAACCTATACATTGAGCATTTGTCTGATTTTTCTTTATTTTTTAAGCAATTTGTAGGTTTCTTAATTCCTAAGGAGCAAGAAAACTGCAGTGTGATTTCAGCAGTTTAGCAGAATCCTTCCTTCGCTCAGCAACTTCATTCCACGAAGAGATGCAGAGCATAAACTCAAGGCTGATGTTTACCTCATCCAGGTCACTTCCCAGAAGACTGTTTAAAATAGGCAAAAAACAAACTATGCATTTGGAATGCATTTCCACAGCTGAAAAGTGAGGTTCTCTCTCCTTTAGAGCTTTTTTTTTTTTTTCCTGAGTTCATTTTACTCCTGGGGAAATTTTAATTGGACAGAAGATTCCCAACACTGGACACTTTTAAGATTTGGCTGGACAGGGTGCTGGGCCATCTCGTCTAGACCATGCTTTTGCCAAGGAAGTTTGGAACAGATGATCCTTGAGGTCGCTTCCGACCTGGTATTCTGTGATTCTTTGATTCTATGATTTTACATCCTCCCTCCTTCTCTCCCTTCACCTATACAATTAGCAAGTACAAAATCAGCTCAACTTACACTTCCATACTGAAAACTTACACTGAAACTAACACATACTGAAAAAAAAAAGCATAATGTCATTAGTCTTATAGTATATTTATATGCCTGCAAGCTTCTTGTGGTTCACCACATTCCTTTCTTGAAGGGTTCTAGAATACATGCAAACAATGAAGGCCTGCCTTCAGCGGTGTTAATAGTTTTGCCTTTTCCCATTGGATCCATGGTTTGTCTGGAAAAAAAAACAAACAGAGAATCTACTTTCCTCACCATTTAGGCCACTGTTTTAGATACTAAAAACAAAACCATGTTTTATATCTAAAGTGAAATGATGTTTTAACAGGAAAAAATAATCTCCACTTGAACTACATTGCTCTGACAAGTTAAACGGGAAATTTTTGTACGCTGTACCTGTGGCTGAACTACATTGCTCTGACAAGTTAAACGGGAAATTTTTGTTCGCTGTACCTCTGGTGGATAACTCCAAGAGATATGCTATCCTAAAACCCTGTCTAGGACTAAGTCCTGAATTAGGGATAAATATTGTTTTAATCATCCAATTTACCTAGCAGCTCTTTCTTTAAATGAGTTTGTATTGTGACTGACTTCGAGCAGGAAATGGCTGCTCTGACAAGTTAAACGGGAAATTTTTGTTCGCTGTACCTCTGGTGGATAACTCCAAGAGATATGCTATCCTAAAACCCTGTCTAGGACTAAGTCCTGAATTAGGGATAAATATTGTTTTAATCATCCAATTTACCTAGCAGCTCTTTCTTTAAATGAGTTTGTATTGTGACTGACTTCGAGCAGGAAATGGCCTCAAGTTGTGCCACGGGAGATTTAGACTGGGTATTAGGAAAAATTTCTTTACTGACAGAGTGGTCAAACATTGCAATAGGCTGCCCAGGGAGGTGGTGGAGTCACCATCTCTGGAAGTATTCAAAAAATGTGTGGACATGGCTCCTCAGGACATGGTTTAGTGGGCATGGTGGTGTTGGGTTGATGTTTGGACTTGATGATCTTAAAGATCTTTTCCAACCCTAATGATTCTTTAATTCTGAGACACTAGCCAGAGGAGCCACAAGAGCCTGTTTGGTGTCATGGAAGCACTCAAGTAACTCAGCTTTACTTGGAGGGCTAAGCCAGCCTGCAGAGCTTCTTATGCAGGAACCCACATGCTCCCTTTAGTAATTAATACAGTGCTTAATACTTTTCTAATGTCTCTTTACCTTCTTGCAGCCTATGGCAGTGCTTGAGAGAGATGAGCTGTATGGATACAATATATTATAAAATACAAAGAATGAAATATCCACAGTGAAGCTTGTGACTGCTTGTTATTGAGGCTGTGTTATGATTGCAAGTTTTAAAGAGAAGGTCTCTAGGTCTGAGTCCAAAACTCCCTCATCAATCAAGACCATTGACCAGAAAAGGGGTTTAAGATAAAATATTCTTACAAGCAAACAGGAAGAGCTTTGGATCATATTCTGGTGGGGTTGATTACCCACTGACTGGCTTCAAAGTCTGTGGACAGCAGATTTGTAACTTAAGTACTTGAAGTGAGATCTGTGAATTGCATACTTAAAGTGAGGCCTAAAACAGGTAAATGCCAAAATTTCTAAATTGCACATTAGAAAATAGATAAAGAGAACAATATTCATGACATATTTTTAAAAAAAAACCTGCTCATAAATATGGAACAGAGCATGCTACAGTCCATTCCATACTTACAGACCATATGGCATCATTTAAATGTGAGCTGCTGTTGAAATCATGGAAAACTGGTAAAATAGTTGCATCTGACAGTATTACACAGGCAGAGCAGGGAAGTATGCCATTGCCAAACAGAGTGCTCCAAAGGGAATAAAATTTCAGAATAAGCTTCCATAAAACAGTGTTCCTCTGAACAGCAGTGGGAAACCATGTGCAGAGAGATTACAGTATCAGTCCCTTATATTCTCTTTTGCATTTGTTAAGGAGTCCTGTGAATTTATTGTCATCCACGCTCACATGCAATAGAATCATAAATTATGGGCCAACACATGGCTGTCACAAGTAGAAACACTAGGCTGGAGGGAATCTGAGCCCAGTTTGCAACTATCACAGGCAGTCATCAACCATCTCATATAATCCTATTTTAAACTCTCAGTATATTCCCCCCAAGACATTTTTCCCAAAATGGCAACATATGGATTTTTTTTTTAATTTTAAGTGAGTGCAATTTTAGGAAAGACTTAAAAACTGCCAACTATGTGCCAAATTGAACTTTCTTATAGAACACAAATAAAATTTTAGATTTCTAATTATCCTTCCTTCCTTCCTAAGTTTTTCTTAGGGGTGTGTGATTTCTTTGCTAGCAGTGCAGCTTGTGATGTCATAGTGAAATGAAAGTACAATTATGTGCCCAATGTGCCTTGAATAATACAGGTAGCACTAGTACCAGTATGTCATTCTAAGTTAGATAGCCATCCTAGTGATCCCCCAAACTGACCTAACCAGAAAAGTCAAACACCTGTGTGCTTCATCTCCTCAAGTTCTCAGACAACGACTTTCCCTTATTGACCATATTCATTCCACTTTACTTTGTGTTAAGGAGTAGGGCTGTGCGTCTAGAATACTATTTATATTCGTATTTTGATCCCAACATTTGTATTTCTGGATACAAATAAATACACATTATCAGAAAATGCAAGTATTGCGTGCATATATTGGTGGTTGTATTTTCTTATGGAATTTGAGAGCTTAACAAAATAGAAACGGACGTCTGAAAATCTGCCTAAGAGAAGAGACACAGTGTGTTACCTTTCTGATAGGGTGTTGTCGAATGTCATTTCAGAAGAGCCTTTAAAAATATTTTCAATATGCAGCATGAGCAGCCAGTAAACTAAAAGATTTGAGATTGAGGTTTATCCATGGGGCTAACATGAAGTGGGAAGAATATCCTACAAAATTCAAAGAGAAATGCAGAAATAAGCTGTGTCTTTAGCACAAGCTGCTTGAATGTAAAGACTCCCTAATTTACAAATTGCAATCAAATTTGGTCTCAAAACTTTCCCAGTCTCAGTAAACTGAAAGCTAGTTCTTTCGATCTGATTACACAATGAAAGTTACTGGTAAAACTATACTCTGTATTTTTACAAGTATAATTTCTTTGACTGCCACTTACTGTTAAGTAAATGTCCTCTTGGTTTATCCTCTTTGAATGCAATTTAATTCCCGCATCTGTACATTCATGACCACAAAATTGCCAGTCTCAACCCACTCCAACTGTGAAATCCCTACTCCTTTTCAGGATTCCAGACCATAGTAACACAGGAGCTGACAGCTGGGCCACAGATAATGCAGAAACTCCACAGATTTCTCACGATCCCACAGTGCAATAGGGATTTCCCTATCTGACCCTATTATACTTATGCTTTCTTTACCTTCTTATCACTAAGACTTTTTTTTCCAAAGACATTTTAATTCACAAAAAACAATTATACCTAATTCTTCTATAGTCTTTCACTAAGTTTTCACTAAGAAAACTCTTTTCCCTTCAGGAACTCTGCTGTTTTCACTTATTAGTTTGACATGTACTTCATGGTTTACCCCCATTTGTGTTTCGATACAACTAGTTACTAGTACTGACCTGTCTACTAAAACATAAACATAGATTCTGGACTTCCCTTCCCCTAACAGCAGCTGACACTTGTTATACCAGTGTTTGACATGCAGTAACCAAGTAGGTGTGGTTATGCCCCACTCCCCAGAATAACAGGTAAGCATGATTGTTGCCATGACTATTTGCCTTCTGCACATCAGTCCTTAAAGCGTACCATTGTCACCGGGTGAACATAAGGCCAGCTGTCCTGCCTTGCAGAGCTTAACCTGCAACACCACCTATATTCTTGCAGCCATTTAGGGGGACTGAATGTGAATTGAGCACATCAGCCCTTGCAGAGATTTAAGATGCTCATCCTGCCAAATTCGTAAGGCTCTGATATATCCTCCAATTTAGTAACATTTCCTGCCCAGTAGGCTCGAGTGTGCAATAAAGTATGATGATGAATCGTGCCAATAAGTTCTGCCTTTTTATGTTACCCTCTGTCTCACCACCACAAATCTAGTTAAGAACTGAATTACTGCTTGGCAGTTTCAGTTAAAGTAAACTCAGTCTGTGAAATGGAAAATGAACAAAGTTCAACATCGGGGAGCTATCCAGAAAGTAAGGAATAAATGGAATAGACATTTACCTACTGACTGCTATTAGAAGACCATTGTCGGTTAATAGCCATAGCAAATAAACCTCACATTTTTAAAGTTGATTTATAAATGAAAAGCATCTGCATTAGCAATGCAAAATAATTAACATATGCTAAATCTTCACATGCAGCAACATGTGCCAGCGGGTTTTTTTATTTATTAATTTGAATGTTTGCTTATTTTTATTATCATTTATTATATATTCCTCCAGACGGCAACAGAACTGGCCTTAAAAGAAAGAATTTTCATGTAAGTAAAATCTGTGCCAACAGGAGTTTCATTAGCCCATCCTCTAGTTTTGTGCAACCAATGCACATCATAGACACACATTTTTATTTATTATAGTGACTTTAGCTTCTAGGTTGTCAGGAGTAAGATTATTTTTTATAAAGTCTTAGTCTAACAGTATCATAGATCATAATAGAGCTGAAAAGGTACCCTTTGTTAAGACGTGGTTAAGTTTTCTGGGCTCTTGTTCTCAGACAGGAGCCAGAGGTCCACCAGACCACAAAAATAAGGCAAATTAAGAAAAAAACAAACTTTCATCTTTCCCAAGTGAAGAAGAGAGTCCTTGCTATCCTGTGTGTTTTTTCACCTCTAGCATCCATTTTTTCCCCTCCATGACTAAATAGCACTTCTTGAGTAAGTCAGATTGCTGCTAAGTATCTTCACAGCACTGAGGACACTGCAGCCTGTGCCAGCCCCGGTACCACCGTCCTGCATGTGTAATGACCAGGGGGGAAAACAGCACTGAGTCCTGTAGACCTTAATGTGATGGTCACCTGAAATGCATGAAGGAGCAGACTCTAAGACACACAGGAGTGGAGGCTGTGACAGTTCATCCATAAGGCATCCTCAGTGAAAATAACCATTAATGAAAGATTAGATTTTAACAGAAAGTATTAGGTTTGATATGTCTAACTGTTGGTCAGGATTCTACAGAGCCTAGTAGAAACTGAATTGGCAAAGCTCATGCTCAGCCAAAACCTTACCTCTCCCAAACCCTGAGACATTCTGTTTCCAGGGTTTTTGATTATGAAATACTGTTGTTTTAAAGATACTGAATCACAGAAACATTAAGGTTGGAAAAGACCTTTAAGATCATCAAGTCCAACCATCAACCTGACACCACCATGCCCACTAAACCATGTCCTGAAGTGCCACGTCTACATGTTTTTTGAACACTTCCAGTGATGGTGACTCCACCACCTCCACCTCCCCAGGCACCCTGTTGCAATGTTTGACTACTCTCTCAGTAAAGAAATTTTCCTAATATTTAATCTAAACCTCCTGTGGCACAACTTGAAGCCATTTCTTCTTGTTCTTGCTAGTTACTTGGGAGAAGAGACCAATACCCACCTCACCACAACCCCCTTTCAGATCAGGTCTCCCCTCAGTAGAGGGCGATCAGGTCTCCCCTCAGCCTCCTCTTCTCCAGACTAAATAACGCCAGTTCCCTCAGCCGCTCCTCATGAGACTTTTATTCTAGACCCTTCACCAGCTTTGTTGTCCTTCTTTGGACAAGCTCCAGCACCTTAATGTCCTTCTTGTAGTGAGGGGCCCAAAACTGAACACAGTATTTGAGGTGTGGCCTCACCAATGCCAAGTACAGGGGCACAATCACTTCCCTACTCCTGCTGGCCACACTATTTCTGATACTCATGCATTTCCCACCAGAAAACCCTGTTAAATGTCAAGTCAAATGCTTTAACCAACATTTTTTGATAGAACTCTTCATTGAAAACAATGATAACTATAAAAGTTAAATGTAAAATTCCGTCAACTGCCCTACTTTCTAGTGTCCATGCTAGATGAAATGTAAATGAAAGCTATGCTTCTTAATTGATTACACAGATGATCTAACTCAGAATCCCCCAAAGATTCATAGGATTCATACTACATGTATGCTGTCTTTAGTACACATTGACAATGCAATTGACAACATATCTGAATATCTTTCAAATCCAGTGAACTCTAAACCATTCAGTGGTGCACTCCTGACACTTACCCTGAGGATTAGACAGACAGAAACCTCATGGAGTTCAGTAAGAAAAAGTGTAACACTCCGTACCAGAGTAGATAAACCCCACGCATCAATACAGGCTGGTAACCAGCTAGCAGAGCAGTATGAGAAAACAGTGAAGACTGCTGTAAGGTAACAATGTGCTCTCATCACAGCCATGCAACTCCATAGTGTGCTATGCTATGGTTGTGTCCCACAGATCAAGGGAAATTATTACTGCCCTGTACTCAGCACTGGTGAGTACAGGGCAGTAATAAATATACTGGTTTTGACATGTCCTCCCCACCCACATGATCAAGGGGGATACTGAGAAACTAGAATAGACCTGTTAGGAAGCTGCTAAGATGGACAAGGGCCCAGAGCAGATGAAATTTGAGAAGTTGAGGGAACTGAGCATATTTGGACTAATAAAAAGGAGGCTAAGGGATGTTTTAGTTGCAAATTACAATGAAGGGAAGGTGGTGGACTTTAGTAAGGCTTTTGATATTGTCCCTCATAGCATCCTTCTGGACAAGTTGTCCAATTGCAGGATGAGCAGGTTCACAGTGCTCTGGGCGAAGAATTTGCTGAAGGCCAGAGCTCAGAGTGTTGTAGTGAATGGGGCTACATCTGGCTGGTGACCGGTCACCAACAGTGTTCCTCAGGGCTCAGTCCTAGGGCCCGTTCTGTTCAATATCTTTATCAATGATCTGAATGCAGGAGTTGAATATGCCATTCGCAAGTTTGCTGATCATACCAAACTAGGAGGTGTTGTCGACTCTCTTGAGGGACAAGAGGCCTTGTAGAGGGATCTAGATAGATCGGAGTGTTGGGCAATGGTTAATGGGGTGAAATTTAACAACTTGAAATGCCGAACTCTGCACCTAAGATAGAGTAATGCCAGGCAGAAGTGTAAACTGGGAGAGGAGTGGATGGAGAGCAGCCCTGCAGAAAGGGGTCTTGGGGTTATGGTTGACAATAGGCTTTATATGAGTCAGCTGTGTGCCCTGGCAGACAGGATGGCAAACCACATCCTGGGTGCATGAAACACAGCATAACCAGGCAGACAAAAGATGTCATTATCACGCTGTATTCAGTATTGGTGTGGTCTCACCTTGAGAAATGCATGCAGTTCTGGGGCCCACAATTTAAGAAGGATATTAAAGGTCCTTGAAAGCATCCAGAGGAAGGTGATAAATCTAGAAGGCTGGAAGGAATGTCCTATGAGGAGTGACTATGGACTGTGGGCTTGGCTTGATTGGAGAAAAGGAGGCTGAGGGGCAACCTCATTGCTCCCCACAGCTTCCTGAGGAGGGGAAGTAGAGAGGGAGGTGCCGATCTCTTCTCCCTGGTATCCAGTGAGAGGACTCAGGGGAATGATTCAAAGCTGCACCAGGAAAGGTTTAGACTGGACATTGGGAAGCATTTCTTTACCGGGAGGGTCATCAAACACTGAAACAGGCTTCCCTGAGAGGTGGTCTATGCCCCAAGCCTGTCAGTGTTTAAGAGGCACTTGGACAATGCCCTTAATAACCTGCTTTAACTTTTGGTCAGCCCTGAAGTGGTAAGGCAGTTGGACTAGATGATTGTTGTAGGTCCCTTCCAACTGAAATATTCTCTCTTCTCTCTTCTCTTCTCTTCTCTTCTCTTCTCTTCTCTTCTCTTCTCTTCTCTTCTCTTCTCTTCTCTTCTCTTCTCTTCTCTTCTCTTCTCTTCTCTTCTCTTCTCTTCTCTTCTCTAAAAAAAGTACATAGCAGAGTAGTCTCAAAAAGTCATGGTCAGTTCTCTGCAACACAGCAACCAAGTGTCCCAACTAACTTTCCAATTAGGTTCTAAGTGATCTCAGGTCTTTCTAAACAGGGTTGAGGATCAAAAGACAATAACAAGTAAGAAAATGAGATGATGTGGAGCAGGAAATAATTGTATCCTGGAGAAAATGCCTTGTGCTTTTAATGCTACTGCTACTGGACTTGCAATGAGCTCTTCTATATGAGGAACACTGAAGTATCGTGAAGTGCTGCATGTTATACAGCACACACAAGTACGTATCAGACTGCAGGGGAACAACTCCACAGTGTCTGTCATTTTCTGCTGTCATTTTTGAGGTCCATCATAAATAATTTCATCTTGTGCTCTCTTTAATGTTGTCATAAGTGTTTTTCCTTCCATCAAGACTACCCTGAGCCATCCAGCCTTACTGAAGTGCTCCTGCCAAATACCTGCTTGTGTTAAAATAACTGCTGAGAATATAGACACAGTAGGCTACAATGCAGTATTTTAAATATTTCATTAATATATTGCTTGCATATCACACAAACACTAACAGAAATGTGCTGATAACCTTATATGTGGCTATGCAGCAATATCCTTCTTGTTTTTGTTCTTCACTCATGCCATTGAGATTTTCCTTTTTTAAGTAGTGTTATTGGAATGAGGGGAAAGACCTTATTGCCGCAAAACACTATCCCTGTATGTTACTGCCCTTATGTATTTAAATTGTGTGTATTTCTCACATTCCTGCATACAGTCTTCCCTCCTATTGAATAATTAACTATCACACTTTCCAGGAACACATTCTCAGTGGCTAACAACGTATGTCTGTGTGTTGTGAATATACAGTCGCATATGAAAAACACTTGCCAGTGAAGTATGGAGGCAAAGTGATCAGCATGCACAGCCACAGAGCATGCAGATTCTCACATCCATATGGTCTGTAGCGAGAGGTAAGCTAGCCTCCCTTTTTGACTTGTATTTCATCCTGTACTTGGCACAATGTTAAGAATAACTCAGAGCTGGCAGAGTCAAATGAATGTGAAACCTAGCTGGAATGTTTTTTCACACTTCTCTCACACACCATCCAACACTCTTTTGACAGAGACTGGCCTCCATTCCCAATCGGGGATGTGGCCATTGTTACTGGCATAACAGGGAGTAGGGCTGCACTTCTCTCTGGCCATAATTGCTACAAAAATTGTATGAGACAGACAATGGCTGTTGCTGCTTAAATGCTGGTTAAGTGTGACTCACCAGAGGCAACCAACTGCTTTAATCTATCCCTCTAAAGCTCTCCTGCCAAATGGGTGGCCCTGCGATGCCTGTTCTCCAGCTCCAGTGTGACTGTTCCCCCTCGCTCCATCGCCATCCAGCTGCACTAGAGCTGTTTTCCAGTTTTTTTCCCATCCTTTTCATAATGGGAGCAGCCGCGGCACTTTGTTTGGCAGTTATCTGGAGCAAACACAATAGGAGTTGCTTCCCTCTGTTTTGGAAAAGATTAACACTGCTTGTTTAACAGGTCTTCCTCAAGGATTAATAAAAATAGCTTTCATGCATTTCCCTGGAAGGAGTGAATTCCTTTTCTCTTCTCATTACTATTTGCCCATTCTCTACATGAAATTATCCTGACAGACAGAAGTGAGGGAGCGTAAGTACTTGTTTCTGCCAACTGATAGGTAGGTAGCAGCATCAACTGTATGCTTCTTGTCTGAGTCAACAGAGATACCCAGGACCCCTACCCTTCAATTTAGGTTCTTCAAGTCAAACTTGAGGCATGTGGTTAGGGTTATATGGAGCATTTTCACTGTTGTTCTTCAGCTCATACCTTGTTAATGGTTAAGTATAAATCCAACACTTCTGTAATATCAAAATTCATTTGAAAATAATATATTCAAAGACACAGTGGGTACCTTCCACATAAACCCTAGAAAAATTCTAAGTACTTCAGCACTTAGGAACATTTTTCAAAACACCACCTGTGCATTTCAGTAAGAATGTTCCTGGAAGTCAAGTGTTATGATCATGCTGAGAGTGCTTCTCCATTCTCTTTGATAATTTCAGATTTGTCAGTCAATAGTGTAATTTCATTATTCCGTAAAGTATTGGACCAATTTTTCAGATGAAGTGCTATAGTTAAGGGTGTATTTCCTTCCTATTGTAACACCCCTGTTCTGAGACTATAGGGTTTTTAAATGATGTATTAAGACTAAAAATATTTATTCTAGCCTTGTCATTAATCACACAGAACATTTAAATTATTGAAATATTTTGCATATTAATGAGTATTAACTTTTTTAATGCTACATACATTATTACAGATTTAGTCATATACTTTATAATCAAATTGTTTTAATATATAAACAAAGAACGCTACATGTAACAAAGATGCATATTACATCTAATAGCACTTCACAGCTAATGATATAGCAAAATTACATATATTGCTTATTGGTAAGCCTCAACAGGCTTTTGCTCATTTTAAACATTTGGGTTTTTCATAGCACTAAATACTGAGCTTGACTTATAAAACACCTATGTGCTTCAGTATTCCCAGAACAGGAAGCATTTGCAGAAGGAGTTACCTGATATTTTTAAAAAATTGTTGCTGTTGACCTAACTACAAAAAAACCTCTCATGCCCAGGGTGGGATTGATCTCAATTTCAGGTGGCTAAATCTAAACTAGACATCTAACTCCCATTGTAATTAATGAAAATAAGAAAGAATAAGTCTCTTTTAGAGGTTTTACTTTTTTGCTCAGGCATAGCATACAAATCCTTTGCTCACACGTAAGCACCGTGTGCCAATATGGGCACAATGGGATGCCCAACCTTGCCTTCAGCTACCTCTAGATAGGCACAGGTCTCCAGTAGCACCTGTGTCATATCTGACAGACCCAAAAAAATCCTAGATAACCCAGGGAGTCTCAAATGACATTAGATATGTATATATGAGCAACTGAATCAAGCCCTAGACATTCAACTTGGAATGAGATGCCCTAGAAATACTTTCTTCTCTCACCTCATATAAATGGAACCAGGACAACTAGATCTAGATTCAGTATCCAGAGAACCCATGTCAATGACAGACATGACACAGGACGTAAGGGATGCCTGTGTCCACTGAAGTGAAAGCTGTGATGAACCGTGTTATTCTGTGGCATCTCCTATACCTCAGGAAAGATCTGTTATGGGCACTTGACTGAGACCAGCAAGAGGAGCTAGTGATTTGGGCAGAGAAAAGGGTTCCAGTCACAGTGTTCCAGTTTTACAGGGTGGCCTTTGTCCTTGAAGAACAGAGTTTAAGGTACAGGTTTTTCCTGAACTTTTCTTACAGACTAGCCCATGCTGTCATAAAGACCAGCTCAGGTGCAAAATCTGTCCTATTTATCATATAATGACCTTGTCACCCAAGCCACTGTGTGAATACAACCAGGCTTTTAGACCTGTCTATTATTCAATTATTTGTGGAATTGGGGCCATCAGGTTGCAAACTGCTTTAGCCTTTCATGTGTGAAATTAAAATAATGCCATTCCCTTAACTCAGAAGCACTGTGAGAAACAGTACAATAAAAAGTGTGAGGAAATATGGTAGCAAGACTCTTCTAAGTAACATAGATGAAACCTGTTTTTGTTCCTTCTGGGTGCTAAAGAAGTCAATATCATCATGCCGCATTTCTTTCATCATGTTAACCACAGACTGCAAAAAAAAAAAAAGAGGGTGAAATCTTAAATAAGAAGTTAAACCTAGCACTGTTTCTTTAGGTCTAAACAATCTGTGAATGTAAAAACATTTATTTGCAAAAAAACATTTATATGGGGGAATTGGTAGACAGCTATTTAGACATAAATGAATTTCAGAATGGAGCTGCGTGGGTTTTGCTCTGTCATTCATTTAGACAAAAATGTCCTATGCTGTATGGTGTGAAAATGAATAAATGCACTGTAAGTATCCTGAGACACACTGCAAACAAACTCACAGCACATGCACTTTTTCCTCTAAAGTGCTTGGATACCATGGAAATTAATACCAAAGAAACTCTTATAAAAAATATCAGTCCAGCTTCTTAGACAAGCTGAATTATGAACCTTTATTGTGATGTAAATTTGAGTAACATTGTAAGCAGTTTTTCTGAAAAATGTCAGACAATGTATCAAAACTGTTTATTAATGCACAGTCTTCTATTTTTGCATTTCCTTTTTCATACTTTGTCTTTAATTGCTTGTAGTGCTGTTGCAAGGTTTCTGGCTGGTGGCTCAGGGTTCGAAATTACCTACTTACCTACTGAAATGTCATCAAAAGGCTAATGAAATCTTTGGATGTCTTAGCAGGGGAGCAATGGGTAGAGAACCTATAGCAGTGCTACATGTGCCAGAGGAGAGTATTTACTGGAATAAGTCACAGGGCAGGGAGAGACCTTCCTGATCATCATCAAATTTATTACAACCAGCCATGTCATCCTCATCCATCTCATAAGCCATCCATGATCCATCTTAAAATTACGTGTTTTCTCCTTTATACTGTTGGAAGGTCATTCCAGGATATCACTGATTGGTTATTTTCTTCCAGCACCTATTCTGAATTCACTGAAGACCAATCAACCATTCCATCTGAAAATTCTGTATGAAATTCTATTACTCACTACTCAAGATGATGCATGAAGATTGGAGAAAAAAGAAAAATAATAAGATTGGCCAAAGGATTGAAATATGCTTTAGAGTTCCAAGGTGGGATCAACTGCAAAAAAATCCCACATGGCCAGGACACTTGTAGAAAACAATTTAGTAGAAACCTCAGTTTCACTAGATGAATAATGGAGATTAATCTATTTAACTTATCAATGAGAAGTGAGGAGAGGGCTTTGGTGGGAGGGAGGTTTGTATGGGGAGGTTGTGTGTGCTATGTGCTTCAGCCCAGCAAGCCAGGGACAGATCAAGCCCTTGAAGACGGGACAGTATCCTGGGCCTCAGAGAGGTGCTGAGTAGTTGTGGCATTTCCTCTGTGCGGACACAGATCCAGATATTCATGGGCCAAAATGGCAAGGAAATGCCAGCTTTTCCCATAGGATCCAGGCAACAGTCCAACAAATGTCTGGAGCTCCAGAGAGGGTCCAGCATAAGGAGGTAGCTTAGGCACTGAGGTGCATTTGCAGGATGTAAGCCAGCAGCACCCAGATGCTTGCACCCTTCCTGAAGGTGAAAGTATGGAGCAGGCCATGGGGGTGCTGAGCATATCTCTGAAAGGGCAGGCTGCTGTACTTTTCCCAGCACCACAGTCCTCCTCCTGACAGCAGTGTTCCACCACATGAGGAATCTGCTTGCTCTGACCTCCGGTGACTTCTCCAAATGCCCTTTAAAAGCCAGGTCCAGGACATGGACGGCTCATTTATGTTCCTTTTCTCCTGCTGTGGATGCTGGAGAGGAGCCAGAGGCTCTGCCCACAGGAATACCCTGGGAATCCCATGTTCTCTGCCCCCTAGGAGCTTGGGATACGTTCCTGGCTCACGGCTGGAAAAGGCCTGTATTTGTCCTACAAATGCTACTCACCTAAAAAATGAAAATCTGGACAATCAGTTGAACTAGGGAGTCGGTTGCCAGTCAGGCTTTTCCAGGCTTTTTCATTTTTCCTTCAAACTCCCCTGTCCCGATATACCCGTTCTGCTTGCTTTGTCTGCGGCAAGTCCAGGCAGCAACAGGAAGACATCATGGCACCCTTCTGTCTTCTCCCTCCTCACTCAGTCACATGCAGATTTCTGACTTGTATACATATATATTTATATCTATTATTAATTCCTGTTCCAAAGGAAATGGGCAGCCAATCAGAGGGTGCTCTGAGCTCTTGGGGGTATGACGTGTTCAAAAATTAGCAACAAGCTAATCTCAAAGCAGTGTGAAAACAGGTGGGGTATGATATAATCATAAATGGCAGCCTCTGTGGTATGAGGCAGGGGCTTCCTGTTCCAGGTAAACTGGAAGGGGTGGCTGGTCACGCCAGCCAGTCACAGGGCTGCCTGTGAGTATGGGGGATATGGCGTTGTCAAAAATGGTGTCTCCCTGCTGTAAAAATGGTGGCTGAAACAAAATGGTGGCCCTCATGTATGCAGTGGGAAAGGCCTTCCTGCTCTGACGTCCTGCTGGGTAAAGTGGGAGGGGCATCTGGCAGCCAATCACAGGGCTGGCTGTGAACATGTAGGCTGTGACATATCATTGCTCCCAGGGCCAAAAGGAGTTGGAGTTAGCACAACGCCCGACCAGAAGAGGAGTGGGACTTCCAGGGCAAGTGGGTGGTGCGGTAGCTATCGGGGCAGGGCTGCAGCTGAATTCTTATTGCTGGCCTCTGCCTCTGCGCTTTCTTCTGTTGGAGTTCATACTGTATCTGTCAGACCAGCTGATCCAACTCTTCCTGTACTATGGTCAGGTCCTCTTCAGCTTCAACAATACCTCTCTAAGTTTGTTTTTCATCATCAACTTTTGCCTAGTTGTAAACTAGAGGTCAAATATCATTATCTGCAGCAGGGACAATTTAAAGTCTGAACCCTAAGGAATACTTTTTTTTTTTTTTTTATGGTCTTCTTTTTTTATCCTGATAATTCTGCTTTAGTCAACTGTTAACTTTGGATTCTCTTTTATTGCCACCAACGATTTCCTATGAGCATCAGATAAAGTACTTTAAGTACAAATGGATTAACTGCATTACCCACTATATTACCTGTTTCTGAAAAATCAGTTATGAATAAAAAAGTATTTGACCAGACTAATGGCTCTACCTTTGGTATTCAACTTCTCGTTAGACTCCATGTCTGTATCTGCATTGCTTTTCTTTGAAATCTCTTCCAACATTTTGTAAAATACTGGTGTTAAAGACAGACATCTCTACTCCCTTGAATCACCTACTTCACTCCCACACATTTACTTCCACTTACTACTACTCTACAGGTATCAAAACAGTCCTGAAATAAAAGATTTGTAAAAAAAACCCCACACCCAAATTTTCCTTTTACTGGCTTTGCAATTTCTTGTGCCAACTCTCTTCACAGTCTAAGACAGAGGTTAACAAATCTATCTGGTATTATATGCTTTGTAATGCTAGCTGAAGTTAGCTTTAACAGCTTTGCTGTTAACCTCAAACATGGTCATTTGAACTATTCTTCTATACTAATTTTTTCCACAATTTGGAAGTCATTCAAAAGAAGGCACCCTATTTTTGATAAGATTTCCTAAGGATTGTTCTCATGAAGCTTGGAAAATTAAATTCTTCCTCATGAGCCTGAATTCTATAATTATATTCATCTTCTTTTCATACATGTAGCTTCTGCATCTGTGTCTTCAATTATCTGGTTCAGTCTTTCCTTTTTTCTGCCTCTCTTGCAGACTCAGTCTATTTTCTCTCCAAACTTCTGGGCTTATGTTGACAATACTTTTTAAATGGTCACAATCTGAGAGGAACTATTCTGAAATGCAATTCAGTTGATTGTTAATAGTAGTCATCAGAATACTTTGTAATTATTCCTGTGAGAATACTTGTATAGATTACATGAAAGGATGATTGCAGAGGAAAATAATGGCTGTCTTGAGTGCCTGTTATTTATCTGGAAAGCATTTTTTAATGAAGGAAAAGTTTCTGGCATACATTAGATAAATGTTGCATTGTTTCAAGTCCTTGTTCTTAGCTTCTCTCTTCCTGAATTTTCTAAACTACTTGCCTTTGTTTTTGAGTGCCACTACATTTAGAAATGGAGAACTCCAGCAATTGGTGACAACTAGTGCTACTGGAGAAAACATTACCACGTGATCTGGGAACTTGTCATATGTATACTATTTGGCTTGCCTTTTGCCATAAATTAATAATAAATTAATTTCTTTCATGTTTCAGTCTGACATATGAACACATATTTCCACACAATCCCCTAGCATTAACATGAGTGTTGGATGGCAAAATGAGTTAATGAGCTAGTATAGAAAGTTTTCAATATTTTTTTAATTAGTCAATGTGCAGCTAGTAAATGAAAATATGTATTGCCTGTTTTCTTCCTCTTGCAACATGACCTAATAATACCTTCTTTTTCAGAGAAGTTCTAGAACAATGACATAATCCTAGTGGGACTCCTGCCCCTCATCTCTATTGTTATCTGGTTAATGAGCAGAACTTTCAATGACATGCCATGCAGAAAAATTCATACCTGTAGTGCAGACTGGGAGAATGGATGGTCTGGGATGGGCCCTGAAGTAACTGATGGTAGTGCCTCGAAGGACAAGAAAGAGCCACCTAGGAATGAAGATTCTCACCTGCTCTTCCACTGGGTTAAATGATCTGGCCATTTTGCGGCTGCTTGGATTTATGAAAGACTCAGTAGCATGTGGTAAGCATTTCCAGAATGGAAGGAAAGCTGAGCTTTCCAGATCTACTGTCCTACAGGTCCCAAGTTGGTTTGGGACTTCACTCCTTTGTATGTTACCAGGAAGCAAAAAGAAGCTGTCATGTCACATCTATTCCTTTATGCCATCCATGCTATCCAATGAATTTCTTTGTCTGACTTGCTCTGGCACCTTAAGAAGCACAGTGGAGATTTACAGTGATGAAAAATGAGTTGGATTATTTTCATGTTCACCTGGTTTCATTTAAAGACCGTTAAAGGAAACCGTAATAACAGCATCTCAGCTTGGGTGCACACTGCTTTCCCAGACTATTTGAAAGCATCAGCCTCAGTATATTTGCATGTAATTAGTACATGCCCCTCCTTCACTCACCATCACAATGCTGCCATATAACTGAGCTATAGTTCCTGCTTATTGGTACCATCTGTAGGTGATTCTACTTTCTTATCCTTTTTCTCCTGTCTTTTGAGATGGGAAGAAAACAAATTCTGACCTGAGATGTGAAAGACCCAGAGGAGAAAAAAAAAATCCATCAAATGTGTGAGTACAAGTTGAAGATGAATAATCATTTAATCTATTTTGGACTTCTCCACTGATTGCGAATAAATTATGAGGTAATAAGTTAAGCCAGTAGGAAGTCCTCTGCAATGTTCTATATTGTTCTTCTATCTATTTTTTTTTGGCTTAAAAAAAGTTCATCAATGGCTTTTTCATTCAGGACAGAGAATTTATTTCAGTCAAACTTTGCCATCTCTCCCTTCTATAACTGGCTACCTTCAGGTATGTACTGGGGTTCAACTAGACTTAAAAATTATAAAGGAAAAGTGATATTTATCCTGATATAAAATAATTGGCTCGTACTCACCATTCCCACCCCGGAACCTGTTACTGCTGAGTAAATCGTGTCAGCCATCCTCAGGGCTAAATACAGTGCTCACCAGAGCCTGACCTATCCTTAAAACATGGTTATTTACCCGCAACAGGGGAAGGTCCTTCAGTTTCTCCTCCTTAAGAGCTCACTATAAACTGAACAAAAGTGTGTGTGTGGGTGTGCCTATGCACATGCCTGGGGCAGGGGGAGAGTGGTCCTCAGGAAAATGGGATTCTGCTCTGGTCCAGTTTAATTCCTTTGACTCCTGCAAGACTCCAGCTAAGCACTAGTAAGTCCTGTGGGCTTGGATAAATGGTATCCCTGGCAAGGGTACGATAGGCTTCACAAGTAAATAGGTAATTGAACTTAAAAATAAAACCACAATTATGTATAATTTTGTACCTGTCAGGTTTATGAAGTCAGCTTCTTTCTAACAGAGAAAGAAAAAGTCCGACACATTTTATATTATCTCCAGTCCACAAAATCATCAATAAAAAACTAGGATCTATCTTCTTACAGAGGATTGCTCATACCTTACATTTTTGTAGGCAACACCAACTGTGGTGAGTAGAGTTAAGGATTTGGACACTTGCCACTGTAAGGTTTCTTTTTCACTTATCAACTTTAAACTGTCTAGGCAGAAATTTTCTAGACACAGGGTTCACCTCAGTGTGACAGTCTTTCTTTAAAAGTTAAGAAAATAGTTTGGCTTTTTTGGCAGTCTGTACTGTTGGGAAGATTGCTACTTTGTCAACATTCTTTGCATTTAATTCTTACAACACTTCCTCTCTTTTTCCACAAGATGCCAGGGATGATGTTTCCTGCTTCAGAAGGAGAACTCTGGAGGCAGAGTTAGGGAGAGGGTTTCCCTGGTATCTGTCACAAACTCGCTGCCTGGGCCATTTTTGGCTAAGACATGCACCTCACTCAGGTGGCATATTATCAAGCAACACTGGGTAGGGTATGAAAGTTGAGTTCTTCCATGCAGCATTTACAGTGACTATGCTGCAGCAAAGGTCAGAGGAATGGAAGGGCAGTTTGCTTTTGGCCCTTGGGGTGGAGGCTGTAGCAGCTGTGACTGTTGGGAAATAAGGCACATAGCTAAGGAATGGGAGCCAGGCACGCAGGTCTGGGAAAGGAAGGAAAACAGGGCAGAGGAAAAGTTAGACAAGGGTAAGCAGGTGAAAGGACTGGTGAGAGGGTATATATCACTATGTGAAAGAGAAGGATCTGACCAGGAGAGAAAAAAAGCCCTTCAGAGCAGCCCTGGAACCAGAAATACCCAGGTGTAAACCGCTGTCTGCTCCCAAATGGTATCTGTGACACCTCCTGGTAAGCAGCCATGGACCCGCTGTCCAGAGTGACATCTAATTACTGCTGCAATTATCTCCAATGGCAGAGGCGTGTCAGAGGACTAAAAGCTGTAGTCCTCCAGATGTGACCTGCCAGAGGCAAGCACCTTAGTAGCCATTAGTGAGAGAGAAGCAACAAGAGTGGACAATCAGAGTCAGTTG
Source organism: Phaethon lepturus (assembly GCF_000687285.1). Taxonomy (NCBI): domain Eukaryota; kingdom Metazoa; phylum Chordata; class Aves; order Phaethontiformes; family Phaethontidae; genus Phaethon; species Phaethon lepturus. Next base: position 30,186 of record NW_010535252.1, on the reverse strand, counting down.
GTGCCAGGGCCGTGACATCTACCTTAGACATACTTCTGGGCTTTTTTCACTTCAGACTAGCTGTAGGTGATGGATGGAGTGCCTGTGTGTGGTTGTGGTGTGTTATGTGTGGTCATGGAGCACACCAGCCTGTTTAGCCTGATACAACAGGAATCCTGTTCACGCTTTGTGACACAGCTCCACAATGCAAACCAAAGCAGAAAAGATGGGGCTGTCCAGGAGATTCACTTCAAAAATCCAAGAGTAGCCAACATTGGATGCCTGGGAAACAGTGAAGGAACCACCCCATTGTTTTCTCTTCTATGAATTTGTCCAGCTGGTTTTGGAATCCACTTTTAACATTTTGTGCTGAGGGTTTTCGCAAGTCAGATACACAATGGACGAAGAGGCACCTTTCTTTGTACGTTTTGAACCTGCTACATGCCACCTATTTCTTGCATTGGAAGAGACACTGAACAATTTTTATGTATCCTGTCCTGGCACCTGATGATTAAACATCTGCCATATCTTTATTCATTCATCTCTGAGCAGGGCTGCTATCTGCCACAAAGGAGAGATGGCCTGAAAGTCTTCATCTCAGTTTTTATATATTCTATGTTTAGTTTTTATATATTCTATGTTTAGAAGCTTGATTTGTCAGTATTAAGGTTTCTTTTAATCATTTTGTGAATGTAATTGTTATTTATATTACAGGACCCTCTACAACACTGAATCATATCAGTGTCATAGCACTTAATTCATCATCTGGGCATGAGAAGTGTGTAGAACTGTACAATCCTAGCTCTGAAACACTCACTCGCTAAAAAGGCAAAGCAGAGAATTGAAGAAAGGAAACACTGGTTATTTACAGACCAGATAGAAAATTTGCCCAAGGTCAGGTGGAGAGAGGCAGGAGCCCAGGGTGGAGCTCCACCTGCCAAGTTAGTGTATGGCCTAACTTGAGTTGCCTTTCTCACAGAGGTACTGCTGGTAAATCACATGTACAGCAGAAGTAAATGTAGTAAGTACCCTTAGAAACTAAATACACTTTTTTACCACTGGGTTAGTTAAAAATAACTCACATGAACACAGGTTTTCTAGGTCGATGGTCTCCTCCTCCAGTTTTATTGACTTCTTCCAGCAGAGGTAGGGTACATGGCTTCTAATGTCTGTCCTCATAGTCACCGCATTTACAAAAAGCATGTCCATTTATCTTCACAAGAAGTATCACGGAAACATTTTCTCTGCATCTGAAGAGTCAATAGTTTTTATTGAGCTGTATGTTTAAAAAACAGTTTAATATTAAATTAATACTTTAATGTTTAGTTTTGTTAAGTATTGAGGATAAATTTCCTAAATAGTTAGGTCGCTCTTAGACAGGGGAAAAAATCCCTGCGAGTACAAGGCCCGTCCATCCCTACAGTCCTGACTTCCCAGGGATAAGGAAAGATTTTCAGATGCCTATAGATGTAGCTGCACACTTGTTTTCTTTTCAGAAGCACCTTACTCATGTAGGTATGTAAAACCTACCTGTCTGCTCAGAACCACTGATAGAACAAACCATAACTGAAAGGCAGGGTGAGAAGTTATCTCACAACTTTCTAGTGCCCCTTAACTGAAATGTAGTTCTTGAGCATAACTCAAGATGGGCTTAGCAAGTGCCATAGCGTACCGTCAGCCAAGCCAAATTTAGTTTGTTTGCAGGCACGCTGTGAAGGATCCTGTGATAGTGAGTGCAATATCTTCTCCAAGCTGACATACTGAAGTGACTTAAATGCAGATGTCAAAGGCCTCGTAAGCTTTTGTCAGGGGACTGTCTTTTGTAACTGGGACTGGAATAGGACAGGCAGTAGAAGTTGGTCACAAAGGTCTGTCATGAACAGAGGTCCTTCCCTGCCAAGTCTGATGCAGAACAGACTTGCCCCTACCCTTAAACAAGGATTAAACTCTCATCAGAAAAGAAGGAAACCTCTCATTTAAGTGAGTGAACTATGCCCACACTGTTTTTTCCGCAGGGAGAGAAATAACATATTTAAGTTTCCCAAAGTTGTCACTAACTAAGCTGTTCTACCTTGGGGTTTGAGCTTTTCAAAGAGGTGCATGCCGGGTGACAGAATTTACTGATGGCATACAGGGTAGTAAAGTCAAGGTCTGATTGCAAGAAATTGCTGGAAGACCTTGAGACCAAGTACCTGAAAGGGAGGTAAAAAAGAAAAAAAGGCAGATAAAATTGAACCTAGCAAATTCGCAATAATGTAGAAGGGACAAATGAATCCAGGCCTCACATATAAAATGATGGACTCTGAGCAGACCATTACTCTGCAGAGGTTTAACACCAAATCTTTATTTAAGAATATAATGAATTATCCAGTTCAACAGAACTATTAAGATCTGGGTCTGTGTCTCATTATTCTCTGAAGTTTTTTATATTTGCTTACTGGATATGTCCACTTTCAGCTCCAGGTCATTAGAATATTTTTTCCTTTGTTCGCCTCTGTTGACAAATATTTCTTTGCCACATTGTTAACTATATGAGCAGTGACCAAATAACTGCTCTGCCAAGTCCTTGCTGAGGAGAGGATGGGCTCTGCGCCAGGCAGCCGGGGGGTTCCTGCGTCCCCCCGCCACCGCTCGGGGCTGCTCACAGACCCCCTGATGGCCCTTTCGCCCGGCTGCGGGGAGCTGAGTCTCCCGAGCAGGAGCAGAGAGGAGATGCAGGAGGAGGTGCAACTGCAAAGGGACTTTGTCCGGTGGAGAAACCCACACTGCATTTTTTTCCTCAAATTCCGCTGTCCCCCTGTGGCCCTTCCGCTTTCTTTGCCTGCTGCAAGCTTGGGTAGGAACGGGAAGAGGTCATGGCAGCCTTCTGCCTTCTCCCTCCTCACTCAGGCACGGGGAGATTTCTGACGCTTTCCAGAAGGCCATCAATGGCCCAAGCATAAGGAAACACATTCAGCACCAGCTTGTAGCCTGGGTGGTCATCTTACAGGCAGCTGTAAGCTCCCCAGCAGCAGTGGGCAATGGGAGTTCCTCCCCGCAACCTCTGGGTGGAACTTTCCTCAAAATAGTTTCTGATTCATGGTCCCATGGACCAGTTCTCCTGGTTCACGTGGTCTTTTCAAGGAACCCTTATGAGGATTTTCCTTATTTTCCCCAGGCACAATTTTTTCTGAAGTTGGCGTTTTGTTCCAGTTTTCAATTTGTTCGTTTACCATGCAACTTTTCAGTTCTTTGCTGAAGTAGTTGCTTGCAACTAGGAAGGTGGTTTTAACCAAGAAAAGTCATGCAAACACATGGAAAGATTTGAGAGATTCTGAGAAACAGGATAAAAGCTGGTTTTAACATCTCTACATTTATTTGCTATTTCTTTTTGCAATTTATCCAAACTGGTAATGGCTGAACCCATGAACCTGCTAGTAATACGTACATCCTGGATTGAAGAGGAAACCACAAAGCAGAAGCCTGGGCATGAATCACGTGTTTAATATCGATAACATTTCTATAATGACAGGTTAATGATTTGACAGGTCTGATATAGATACGTTAACGAGTAGGAAGAACAATTGTGGCACTGAGACCATTCTGAACTGGCGATATGTCATGTACCTCATGATGGGTGCAATCTTCTTCCAGTTTATATACAATCTGTAATATGAGGCATGCATATTCCTTCCCTATCTGAACTGCATCCTGAAAATCAGAATTAAATAGACTGATTCCAAATGACCTTCTTTTATTTTGTGTCAAAACCAGTTTTCCCAACAGTTTTCTGCCTGAGATCTCAAAATAAGGAGACACAAGGAAATGAAAAATAGTAAGTTTGCCTTGCAACTCACTGAATCTTTATTTAAACAAGGTTTTCTTTTTTGTTTTGAGTCATACATTTAATCTGTCTCAAGGAGTGGGGACTGCAACCAAACATCAGTTTTTTACAGCATTACACTTTGAGGAGCTAAAGTTCCAAATCCAGCTTGGTATCCCTTGTCCATATCAGGGCTCTTATTGGTGACATTCACGTGCATTAAAATGCTGGCCTTGGTCGATCTTGGCAGTGAAGCAGCAGTGTCAAATAGTTAGTCAATACCAAATTAATATGATGAGAAATTATAATCCAAAAAAATCATACAACAGGAATAAACAGGTGAAGAGAAAATAAAAAAGGTAAAATTTGTCTAATGATAATGGCTGTGGATTGCTGATGTCGGTCAAAAAGAGCATATAGTGGTGCTGTAGAGCTGTTGGCAAGCCGGCAGAGGCAGATAAAAATAAGTGAGACTCAAAATAGATAAATGTAAAGTAGTATATTTATGAAGAAAAAATAATTGGCAGAGTTAGAAAACTGGAAATTGCTGTTCAGAAAAGCAGTAATGCAGAAAACCAAACCCAGAGCTATAATAAATATATTAAAAAGGAGGTTACAATGAATTGTCATTGCAGTGTAAATAAATGCCAGTCTGTGTTGTAAATAAATAAAAAGGATCCCTTCTAAGACAGAAGAGGTAATCATAATTCTGCTCAGTCCATCTCTGAGTGGAAGCTACTTATAATATAGTTTCATTTTATATATCTCTATTAGTCCTTGGAGTGTAGCATATAAACTAATGGCACTGTGTTTTTTTTTAAAGACAGACTAGTGTCATATATGCATGTATATATTTATCCAAATATATACTCAGTAATATGGCAAGAAAAAAAAAGGCACTAGTAGAATTCTAAACACTTTTTTGGCAATTCACAGGTGACTGTGACAAACTTCTTTTGAGGAACAGTGGTATTTCTTTGCTGCGAAAGTTTAACCAAAACCAGTGTACTAAATCTTTGTTTAACATAAAAACCTGTAGCAGACAGTCAAGGAACTAGTGATGTTTAGGCTTTCTAGCTAATAGTTCTGTTTCAGTGTCCTAATAAAGCGAGTACAATCAGTCAGTCAAAGATACAGTTAGCAGGATATATTGCTATTCAGTTTCCCTAGTATGATTAGAAGGCAAACAGATGATCACAGTAAGTTCCTGAGACTTCATGCCTTTCACATGGTATCTAAGAGGGGACTGACAAACTACATAATCATGGCGAGCAATCCTGCCAAAAAAGTTTGAGACGGATTCTGAGAAAAATATTTAAGAGGGGACTGACAAACTACATAATCATGGTGAGCAATCCTGCCAAAAAAGTTTGAGACAGATTCTGAGAAAAATATCCTAATACTTGTACATGTGACAAGATTATTCGACCTCGGACAGGGATCAGTGTGAGTGCAGAGGTTTGCAGATGAGGACCCAAGGTGTCTTCTCTCTCTGCTTTTTCTACACTAGACAGTCTGATTGCAATAAGTGTTTGTGATATATTCCCAGGGGATTTCTTCCCAAGGAAGATCCTTCTTGATCTGAGGACTGCCATCTCCAATATTGCCCCTTTCTGGGATCCTGTATGCACAGCTGTGCCCTGATGGTGCTTTGCTTGAAGGGAAGAGGAACCCTGCCACCAGAGGAGGGAGAAAGAAAGAGTGCAAACTCTACTTTACTCCTTCATCTTTGCGAGTAAAGACCTTATGTAGGCAGCACCACTTCAAGGGATGGGCACAGGGAGGAGAGAAAAAGGGAGGGGTGCCGTGTACAGTGAAGCTTCATCAGATGCTATGTCACTAGTATGGGAATAGGGGTACTACCAAGTAGTATCAGATACGTGAACCCCCATTATCATTTCATGCATTTATAAATACCAGTGGGGAGGGCCATTCAAAAATCAATAAAAAACACACATAAATGTACTTATATATAAGAGCTTTGACAATATACATTGATACATATAACTGGACCCACCATCCACCACTGACCCACTGTTACAGCCCAGGTTTAATTCATTGAGTTTTTCATGCTTTTCTTCTCTCATCCCAAGCGCTTGCACACTGATTCAGCTCATGCCACCCATGACTCTCCCATCTCAGGTTAGGCCATACACTACTTGCAACTGTCACAGCAAATCTGTGACATTTTCTCCCCTCTGAAAGCAATGGCAGTGAAATCCCATCCAAAGAGTTTTGCAAAAGCAGTGTCTGGGAATCTACACCGAACACCCTGAAAGTGGAGTGTTTTGGAGAAAGACATCTCAAAAAAAGGAAGCAGACTTGTAAAGATACCCCTATGCCATGCCCTATCCCACTGGACTTCCTATTAAAAACGTAATTTCTAGGCTTTTGTTGATCCAGTCAGTATCTGTAGATAAAAACACTGCATGGAGAGCAAATGCAACCTGTAGCTTAACAGAGGTGGGACATGGCAGAAGTCCATGGGACCTGATGAGATGCATCTGAAGGTCCTGGCAGAGAAAGTTGCTAAGCCACTACCCAAAACATGCCTGACAAATTTGGTAGCCTTCTACAACGGGGTTACAGCATTGGTGGATAAGGTAAGAAATAACATATTAAAAATATATTACGTACATTATATATTATGCATTTATATATTATATATTATAGAATTTGATTTATTATATAAATATAAAAATGCAGAGTTTTATTATTGTTACATATTGCATCTTATTATTACATTGCATTTATTATTATTACATATTACAATCCTTGCATTATTTTTTGACATAGTATGATTGCAATGACTGCAGAAGTAACACAGGGGCACAAAGAAGTCTTTGTCAAGTGAGGTTTTTTGCACTGCAGATGCTCAATCTCTCGTTCCATGTATCTTTTCTTCTCTGCTGCACTGTGCATCCATCTGAACAGTTGCCTCTCACCTTCCTTGCAAACATTCCCAGTAGTGTCTCACAACACATAGGTAGGGAAAAGCACAACACTTGCCATCAAGATATCAAAGAGGCCGGTGAACTCAGCTCAATGGTTTCAAACGAGAGGTGCAGGCAAGGATTTAACCAAGTGCAGAGGACTGACTCCCAAGTGGACATAAGCACTTTTGTTCAAGGTCTCGGTCAAGTGCCTGAGCCCAGAAAGAGCAGGAGTTCAAATGCATCTCAGCCATTCAGTGTGAGGTTATTTGAGACTGTCTTTTTAAGATAGATGCACACTCCACACTGTGCCCTTGGTGGGTAACCTCTGGTCATCTTGCTTTAGGCTCTGATTTTTATCCTGAGTGCCAACCACTCTGAAGTCAGGTATTTCAGCATGTAATTCCCAAGCACTTAAATTGCCTGAGAAGATCCAGACTCATAAAAATAACTAACCTCATCACCATTATCAATGGATCTTTGCTACATTATTTTTAGAAATCGTACTTCAAAAACATCCTTTTAGATGTGCAAGTCATTTCTTTTCCTGCATGTTAGTGCTTGCTGTAGTTTTGACATCAGAGATGGGCTAATTACAGATGTCCACAGTGACAACTTCTTCTAGGCTAGTCACCGTCAGGTGTCTATAGTCAGTGTTATGAAAAAGGCCCTGCTGGGTCATGATTTATCTACCTTATTCTACATGGTTACTTTGGAGGAACTGAACAGCAGTCCAGAAACACCCGTTTCTCTCCATTGCCCATAACAGGAGCCTAAGATGCCTAGCTTTTGTGGAGACATACATTAGTTTAGATGAATCGCACTTCACAGCATGTTCCTGGTTAATTTGTACAGACATGAGCACAACTCCATGACTGATACTTTATAAATTTAGACTCAGGAAACAAAAAATTAACAACTGATTGTTCTTCCTAAGAGCATGTGCACTTAAGGTTTGCTCACCTGGTTCCATATGACTGAGTTACGCCAATCTGTGTAGGTGATGACATTTTCAATGGCAGGAGAACGTCCATATCAGATGAGAAATGATATGTTGCTAATCTGAGTAACTCAAGACTTGTGATTGTGTGAACTTATGTGTTGTTAAACAGAACTTGCAGAACTGCTAGAACAATGCCGTATGTTGACTACTAAAATTAGGACTTGCATTTTATTTCTGCTGTTTTCCTCCTCTACTTTGTGTCCTCCCTACAACAGCATATCCAATGTTTATTACTTCTTAGAGTGTATTGGATTTATTATCTAAATTGCAGACACAAGGATTTGACAGGTGGACCACTCAGTGGATAAGGAATTGGCTGGATGGCTGCACTCAAAGAGTTGCAGTCAATGGCTCGATGTCCAAATAGAGACCAGTGATAAGTGGCATTCCTCAGGGGTTGGTATTGGGACTGGCACTGTTTAACATCTTTGTCGGTGACATGGACACTGTGATTGAGTTCACTCTCAGCAAGATTGCCGACAACACCAAGCTGTGTGGTGCAAACAGCACAGTGAAGGGAAGGGATGCTATCCAGAGGGACCTTGACAGGCTTGAGAGGTGGGCCCATGCAAACTTCATGAACTTCAACAAGGCCATGTGCAAGGTCCTGCACATGGGTCAGGGCAATCCCAAACACAAATACAGGCTGGGAGGAGAATGGATTGAGAGCAGTCCTGAGGACAAGGACTTGGGGTTGTTTGTTGATGAGAAGCTCAACATGAGCTGGCAATGTGTGCTTGCAGCCCAGGCGGCTAACTGTATCCTGGGCTGCATCAAAAGAAGCGTGGCCAGGAGGTTGAGGGAGGTGATTCTGGTGTTCCATTCCTCTCTGGTGAGAACCCACCTAGAGTATTGTGTTCATCTCTAGGGGCCCTGCTATAAGAAGAACACAGACCTTTTGGAGTGAGTCCAGAGGAGGGCCACAAAGAAGATCAGAGGGCTGGAGCACCTCTCTTACGAAGACAGTCTGAGAGAGCTGGGGTTGTTCAGCCTGGAGAAAAGAAGGTTCCAGGGACACCTTAGAGCAGCCTGCCAGTGCTTGAAGGCAGCCTACAAGAAAGCTGGAGGGGGACTTTTTTCACAAGGGTGTGTAGTGATTGGACAAGGGTTATGGTTTTAAATTAGAAGAGGGTAGATTTACATTAGTTATAAGGAAGAAATTCTTCACTGTGAGGGTGGTGAGACAGTGGAATAGGTTGCACAGAGAAGTTGTGGATGCCCCATCCCTGGAAGTTGTTTAAGGCCAAGTTGGATGGAGCTTTGAGCAACCTGGTCTAGCGGAAGGTGTCGCTGCCCATGGCAAGGGGCTGGATCTGTGTGATCTTTGAGGTCCCTTCCAACAAAAAACATTCCATGATTCTATGATTTTGTGTTTATTTTATCAGAGGCTGATTTTTAACCTGTTTTCTTTTTCTCAGTGATAATCTTTTTGCTGACCATAGTGGAATTAACATGAGCAAACCATACTCTGTATCTGGAGGTTCCAGAAAGCTAAAACATTATATTTGCCCTGAATAATTTTCTGGATGAAGAGTATACCTCTCACCTTCAGAAAAGAGAATTATTTCCAAAAGAACATGAATATGTGGAAAAGGACGATGTGTGAACTTTTCAGGAGGAAGTTTTTTAGTGTGCTCAGGAAAAATATGCACCTTCTATGTCAAAATTCTGGCTAAGGCACAGTAGTTAGGCATCCTAGAGCCATAAAAATCTTTGGGTTATTTTTCAAATTACAGTTCACATCTTCTAAATTTGAGTGTTTATCTGTTATTTTTGTTATATATAAGATTAATATTCCACTTTGAAAATAGCACTTATAACAGCGAATGGAATTTTGGATGCAGTCACTTCAATTTTGATACTTTAAACTTTCTGACTGTATTTGCAAAATACAGAAATACTATGCTGTATCTGTTGGCATTTCCTTTTTGCAAGATAGAATAATGGAAATTATCTTTTACTGACATAATAATTAACTCTCCACTGTAGCTGGTTATATTGGAATCAGCTATGTTTCTCAAGATTTTCTAGCCTAAAACTGAATTATTTGGTTTGTAAAGCCAGTCATATATATTCCCTTTTGCTACACAGAACAGTCTGATTCTTCTGACTAAATTGTCACAAATTAACAAAAAAATAATAATTTCTTTCTAGACATACCAAGGAAGAATTCTTTTCAAACATCTCCAGTTCACTGGTCAGCTTTTCTAGTCAGTTTGTAAACTGTATGTTTGCAGTCTGGGTGGTACTAGTGATGCAACAGGGATGTACGAGTGGATATGCTGGTGAGGTGAATTGATTTTTCTCTTGTGCAGAAATTGCAAAGCCAGGATGTCATAGAAAGTAATTACTTTAAACTTTTATACTTTCAGAACCGTAGGCTTCTCTAAGTCTGTAATACCAAGCATCTGATCATTGAAATACATTTGATGTGAATGTCAAATAGATTAAGTATATGCACCTGATAAGAAAATGCATCTTTGGAGTGTTGCATATAATTAAGATAATGCAAAACCTTAGAAAGACACTAGCCCAGGATATTTGTAATCACAAACCATTTTCTGATATCCACTCAGACCCATTTGTTTTAATCACTACTTCATTCACGTCCTTGAAATTGTAAACATTTTCTAGTACCTCCTGTCATTGTCTGTGTATGTGTATGGTAAGAAGCACTGTCTTGCCTCTCATCTTCACTGAGAATATTTAATAATAATATTTAATTTCAGCCGTCTAAGAGCTAGTTGTCCACTTGTTCTAGTTACTCAGAGCCTTTTTACAATCAGTGGAGAAAGCTAGTGCCTGCAGGGTTAAAGCTCCTTAGATGCCTATTTCAGTTTGTGAGGAATTGCCTCTGAAGGTGCCTCTGCTGACTGTGGAAGGAGACAAAGACCGACTGAAACTCCATGGGAGGCACTCTGTCCACTGAGTTCCATGGGGATTTTACAGGTAATATAGCTCACTCTTAGGAGGTGACTGCAAATTCAGAGCAACGCTTACTGGTGACTGAGGGTGAAGTCAGACACAGAACATTCTTTGATCAGCTAAAATCACTTTCCTGATTTCCTACTGGTCATGTCTCTACTGCAGATACAGAAGAAGGCTGTCAAGACCCCAAAACCACCCACTTCAGTGATTTTACTTTGCAAAAAAGCATAGGTCAGGAGTGAAATGCTCTACAATCCCACTTTAAAGTGACTGTAAATAGTCTTTACTTCAGATATCCTGCAGCAGGCTGAGCTTGCACAATGGATGAAGCAGAAAAAACAGCTACGGAGGTTAAAAGAGGCATTAACGGGCTCAGAGAAAGAACTGGAAACATTTTAAGAGTTGACAAGAATGAAGAGCATGTGGCCACTGTGGACTTCTTAATCCTTTGAACTTAAAGAAGCAAAATCTGCAGGAGCCTTAATGTACAGCAGGTATCTGAGAGACCAAGGATATCTGGTGAAATCTTGTTTATGAGGACTACAAATCACTGCTTCGTTCTGCGCAGTAGTAGAGGTATCCAGTGGAGCTTTTCTATTAGAGGACAGACTGTCTTTGTTTCAGCTGCTGGCTGCTCAACTACTCACTACCCGGTTTTATCACTTTGGCAACAGTGTGCATGCTGAAGAGTTATCCAAGCATTAGTTATGTGCTCATGGTTCCCGTTTCCCTTCCCTCATTTCATTTACAAGAACCACTGGAAACAACTTAGCTCAGCTGCGTATCAGTGATTTTTTCTGTCTTTTGGTGTGATGTATGGGCCTAGTCTCTTTCTAAAAGTTTCCACGACAAGCAGTGGTGATGCTCCAAATGCTATTTTCTATTCAGCTCTTCAGGTCTTGGGATATATTTTGCTCCCTCCAAAACTTTCATACCAGTGAGCTGAAATCCACGAGTCATGGTTCAGTTATCTGTAGCTTGACTCCCTCACAAGCAAGTTGTACAGCATGAAGGGAGAGAGTGCTGCATAAAGAGTATATGGGCCTTTATGATCTATATAAATTTTAAGAATCACACAGCTCTCCACTTAATTATGTTAGACTGGTTTCCAGTGTTCTTTGATTAAAGAATTACTGTAAGTAGGAAAATCACAATAGGATGACAATTTTCATATACTGTGGAGGTGTTTTCTGATCAGGTGGAAACCACTTAGATACTCTGAAAAGCTTCAAACCAAATAGAGTGTACGTACTTTGTAAGTTGGTTTTTTCTTAATAACTTTTCTACCTTTTTCATATGTCTGAATTAATACATGCATTTTTTTCTGTTATATACCTGAAGTGCCACAGCATGTGGTACTCCATCTTTTACCTTACAAGGCAGATTCCAAATTAAGAAAGAATTTGTCAACTTGGTCCCAAGCTGTCACATTTCAAGTAGGCTGTTACCTTGGCTTCCAACTGTAGTTTAATATTTCTTCTTCCCTCAGAGAATTCCCTCAGAATTTGGAGTTAAATAAACTACAGTTGCATAGGCTAGAAGTCCTTTAGGATTTCACTAGGAGTTAGCTATGTTATGTTATGTTATGTTATGTTATGTTATGTTATGTTATGTTATGTTCTGTTATGTTACGTTACGTTACGTTACGTTACGTTACGTTATGTTACGTTATGTTACGTTATGTTACGTTATGTTATGTTATATCACCACTTGCATGGGAATATGGATAACATACCTCTGTAAATGTGATCTATAGGGTTTTTTGATACATGAGAATGAATTGAAAATGGACAATAAAATTTTATCCTAGAAGCTGGTACATTACCTTGATATTCTAAATTCTATGTTCTTACATGGCTGAAGTACCTAAATTCACGGGACTCAGTACAGTTTCTTGAGATAAATACAGTTAAGTAATTAACAATTAAATTACATCTTGTCATCTTTCAAATACTTTATTTCATTATTCTAACTAACTTGCATAATAGGAAAAAAATGTTAGTTTTGTCCTAGCAGCTGAAATTCTGAAGTGAAATAGGAGTGGGGATACTTTGGCTGGGAATCAGCTGAGGTGGGTATCTGCGTCTGAGCTGGTTACCCTAAGCTCCCAAATCAGACAGGGAGGAAAGCCTGTAATGCTCAGGGGTGAACCTTTAAACTCAAATGTACATCTCTGTATCTGCTCTGAGGATTTATGCCTCTGAGTGTGCTGATTTCTCTCCATTGCATATCAGAGGAACTCGGATGTAGATGGTTATGATGGATATATGTAGATAAGCATGATGAACCCTACAGTATATTGGTGACATATAGGTCAAATGTCAGTGAGTTGTAACTCTGACAAAGTGTTTTCATGCTCAGTTCTCCTGTGGGAAGACATATCTTAGCCCACCAAATTTGGATATGAATTGTTTTGAAAACTCTGTGTATGCTAATCTAATTGCTACAAAATCTACTTGTTTTTGCCATACTTATTACTTAAATTTTAGGGTTTTCTTTTTCCTGAAAAATGAGTCCAAGGAATAATCTTAGAAGCAATGTGAGCAATGTCCCTGAAACAAGCTACTGTGAATAAGTAGCAACTAATACTCCACCATATTCTGCACCCTTGTCTTTGCTGACTTACTGTGTAAGTAATAACCTGCTGAGCATTAGAAAAATCTGTGACTGTCTTTTAAGACAGAAATATGGATTTTTTCATATCATATTGACCAATATGGAGGAGGACAGAAATTTATTTTAATTTGGACTGGTTTATATTGTTGTTGCATATTTAGACTTTCTCTTGTTTTTCTAGCATGAAAGAGAATCACAGAATCACAGAATCATTGGAGTTGGAAAAGACCTTCGAGATCATCAAGTCCAACCATTAACCCAACACCACCATGCCCCCTAAACCATGTCCTGAAGCGCCACACCCACACGTTTTTTGAATGCTTCCCGTGATAGTGACTCTACCCCCTCCCTGGGCAGCCTGTTCCAATGCCTGACCACCCTCTTGGTGAAGAAATTTTTCCTAATATCCAATCTAAACCTCCCCTGGCGCAACTTGAAGCCATTTCCTCTTGTCCTATCACTAGTTACTTGGGAGAAGAGGCCAACACCCTCGTCGCCACAACCCCCTTTCAGGTAGTTGTAGAGAGCGATAAGGTCTCCTCTCAGCCTCCTCTTCTCCAGACTGAACACCCCCAGTTCCCTCAGCCACTCCCCATAAGACTTGTGCTCCAGCCCCCTCACCAGCTTCATTGCCCTTCTCTGGACACGTTCCAGCACCTCAACATCCTTCTTGTAGTGAGGGGCCCCAAACTGAACACAGGATTCGAGGTGCGGCCTCACCAGTGCAGAGTACAGGGGCACGATCACTTCCCTACCCCTGCTGGCCACACTGTTTCGGGTACAGGCCAGGATGCTGTTGGCCTTTTTGGCCACCTGGGCACACTGCTGGGAAAATTTCACAGCTGGGAAATTGGGAAATTTCACAGCTCAACCAAAGATAAATATTACTTCTTTTCTCCCTTTAGTGTTACTTCTTTTCTCCGTTCCCCTGGCCTAATATCAACTTTAATTGGAAAATATTGCTACTGACCTTTTGGACTTCCCTGGTTTAGAAAAGGAAATTGCAAGTCAGTGTCATAATGTTTTGAGAATATCTTGTTTGCCAAAATTGCACCTAGTCCTCTGAGATTGCAAACAGTTAGAAGCTACATTTAGAGAGCCAAACCTTCACATTTAGGTAGCATCTGAAAAGTGGCTTCACATTCATAACCTCATTTCCGGAACCAGCATCACCCCTGCCTGTCTCATGTCAGTGTGCTCAGCAAACCTGCAGCCATGGATGAGATTTCCCTTACAGATGAATGTCAGATAAGGTGTCAAATAATCTCTCTCCAGCCACATAACCGTCTCATTGTTCTAAGCTTTCAATCCATGGGTTCTCTGTCTCCTAAAATATTCACTTGAGTCATAAGAAAGACTCATACATCAGATTGTGCATCTGTGTGACTGCAGCTGAGCTGAGAGGGTTTCACTTTGTGCTCCAGAAAACCTTGCCAATTCTCTACAACATGGAAGTACTTCATAGAACCAGAGGATGTCCGAGGCTGGAAGGGACATGGATCTGGAGATCCATAGTCCCACATGAATAGCTAAATACAAGCTGTTCATCTCAGAACAGAGGGAACTGGGTCAAGTGTAGTGCCTGTGTTATTCAGAAGTCGGACTAGGTGATCTAAAGATGCCCAGTGTCTTTAACAGTCTATAACTGACATTATGAGCTCTTGCTGATTTGAAGCCATTAATACTGTCAATGCTTCAGAATTCCTCTAAGGTACAAAGAGCATCACCCACCCATCTCTTATTCTTGCTCACCTTTATGGAGAAAAATATAAAGAAAAAAAGGTGTTCTTCACATGTCTGAAAGCAAAAGCATTCTATGAGGAAAAGGAAATGGTGACTAAGAACACCCATGCACTGCTAAGTGCTCTCTTGATTCACAGGAAAAACCCCGATTCTAAATCCACTGGAATCTCTGACATAAAATAAAAGAGAGACTTTCAACATTTTCATCATACATGTGTAGCATAAGATGAGTTGCAACAAGAAAGGGTAGTAATGACATTATTAAGGGGAAAATGAGAAAAAACTATGGTCATTTTTTTCCCAAGATTTGTTCTGAATTCTACTCTTAGTTATGCTATGGCAAATACTGATAATTCCAGCCAGCTGTCTGACTTCTGATTTAAGGCACTGACATGAAAGTAAATGCAAAATGTATGTATTCCGTACACAGCACATACACCTATACAAATCTGGTCCGCAGTGAGTTGCAAATGCTCGTATTATATTTCCTAATATGCCTCGAGCTTTAAAATTCTTGTCTTCTGTTGTTTGTGAGAGATATGACCTATCCTATCCTGGCATTCCATCAAATGGGTAAAAATTCACTAACACAAACCATCTTTTTGCCAACAGCAATATGATCGACAGCCGGCTGTTTTCACATCCACAAAAAATACTAAGTATTTATTTCATGATGAGAACAATTACAGTAGTGGAAGTTATTTTGCTTCATTTCACTGTGGTGGGGTTGGATCTGAAATATTTAGTAGAGTTTGCTAGCTGCAGCTCTTGAATGAATAGTGTTTATTGTTATCGTTTGAATGAGTGAGCAGTAATTCTATCACCTAGTGCTGCAATACACAGGCCCATCCCCAGTCAAGTTAATTCCCAAAATAGAAATGCTAATAAAGGTGCTTGAAAAGCAGTAATAGAAAGATAGATCTCCTGTTGCAAATAATTGTCAGTATTCACCAGAAATGCTCGGTTCCAAGTTTATTTCGAGTGTAAATTTTGCTTTCCCGGAACATGCACAAGAAGCATATTATTTGCTGAAATTCACTATCTAAGCACATAATATTGAAGTGTTACAAAATATTAATAAACAGCATGTGGTCAGATGTTGAAATTTCCACAACATAATCACCTTTAGTGACAACAGTCTAAGCTTATAGCAGTCTAATCTTTTGCCAGAATCTGGAATAATACAATCAACCTTCCAGGAAAACCTCTCTTGACGTTTAAGAACAAATAATAGGTATACTACAAAGCACAGTTTGAATTCTATGGGCAATTCGTTTATTCCAAGGAAGGTTTGAACAGAGGACTCCTAAAAATGTGATGATAATGGCAGGCGCCTTCAGACATATTAATGAGTTAACTAATTAACTGTTTAGAATAGTGCGTGCATGCTATGACTGAGTATGACTCAACAGAACATCAAGGGCTTTATAAAACCAATGGTAACAACAGAGTAGTTGTATTTTTTCCTATTCCTTATTATTACTGTTGTAGCTGTCGTCGTTATTTACAATAGATTTTCCAATGAGGACTGGGCATGAAAAAGCCGAATGTGAAAAGCTGTTCCCAGAACAGGATTTCCCTGTCTGAGAGCACAGAGCTCTGAGGTTTCCGGAGGGAACGTGCTGGGGCTGGAGGCCAGGCAAGCCCTGGCTGGTGCCAACTGAAATTCATGCAATTCTTCTCAGTCCTGTTGCTGCTCAGCACTGAATCCAATGGAAAGGAAGTCTACTTTATTCCACGATCACTACTGAACCCTGGGCAGCTGTTGAAGTCCCCAGCTCGTTAACAATTGAGTGATTAAGCTGAACACAAACTCCCGAAAAGAACAAGCTTTTCTTGCAGGTAAGTTTGACTTCAAAGCATCAGCAAATTCAGAGCACTCTAAAAAAGCCAATAATGGTTTTTTTTGTTCTGCCAGATTTTTTCACCTCACTTTGTTCTTGACCAAGCCACTGAAGCAGCCAGTCAAACAAAGCTTAAGCAGTTTTACTTTCTAGCTCATTAGTGATGGAAATGAATGTCTTCTTGGGAAAAAAATCATAAATGTTTATTATATTATTTATCCTTTCACCAACAAAATAGATGCTGTAAGCTACATATAAATGTTCCCTCATTGTTTGATATGAATCAGTTATACAGGGATTTATAAAGAAGGTATCTGTTCTTTAACTTCTCATGTGAGGTCGTATCTCTTTAACTTCTTAGAAGGTGCTAATCTTCATGTGAATGGGTAGAAGTTGTTCATTATGAATATCTGCAACATCAGTGACCTAATCGTAAATGGGTAATGAAGGAATTCTGTGTTTCCTGAAGTTAAATCTGACAGGAATTATATATTGTCTTTCACAGTTGGAAATAACATAGAGGGATGCACTGCAGTTCTGATGCAGCTCAGTGTGAAGGATTTTTTTCCTATTCTGTTTAAGACATCATACACAATCTCAGGCAGTATTTTAGCACCTTCTGGGGCTAAGAAATCAGAATGGAAAGCTACTTTTGTAATACAAAAATACAACATTCTTAATTGGAAATGAGGGAAAAAACCAACCCTACCAACACAAAATATCTGTTTTTTTCTAATTAAGAAATCTACTTAAATTGGGGCTTGTGGTCTGCGTCTCTCTCCTATCTTCAAACTTCAACTTCTCTTGCCTTTTTATAGCCTGTATATTCTTCTGGTACAGCTTAAAGAAGCGGTACATCATCTCTCCCCTTCCTCCAGTACGAGTGCTCTGTGCCACAAAGGTTTATTTAGCAGCAAACCACAGATCCAAAGGAGAAACTTCCTTGGTGCACATGAAGAGAGAAAAGCAGTAAATCCCCTTGATTCACTTGCCCCGTGAAGTGCCCAGGAGTGCACAATTCAGTGCCCAATTTCTGTGACCTGCCTTCCCTGCAGTAGGGCTGCTTTATGCAGGTGCTGAAGGTATGGGGTTCACAGCACCGTAGACCTTGCACTAGTAAATACCTGTGGTGTTTAAAAAGACTAATTCAAAGGATGATGTCCCCTGCAGTTAATGATAGAAACTTTACAAGAAAAAACACAGACTGAGTGGCCTATTGCCATGACTGGCATATTTTCAGGATGCTGCAACACTGAAATGGCTCTTGGCGTAGGATAATATGATTTTGCTCTTTTGAAGCTGTGTCGCTTGCAGCTAGCAGAAATATTTGAGTGATGTCACTCAGGTATGAAATCCGCCTGCCACCCCCTCTTTTTGCCAACAGCAGAAATCTTGGAACCTTTTTGTTTCCTTTTAGCAAAAAACAATTGAAACATTTCTAAAATTATGTAATATTGTACATCCTCCCTTGCATATAGAAGAAGACTGCATGAAGTGCCACAGATGGTTTGTGGATCTTAAGACGGCCCAGATGATCCTAAATAGACCATTGATATTTTTATTTTCTTTAAATCTGTGTTATGCCTCCCCTTTCTACATTTCTTGACTAAATGATTAAAAGTACTCACTTGTCAGCCCCAAAGGCTCAAAACAATGTTTTTGCTGTTGTGCAATTAAGGGGGTGGTGTGTGTCAGTTCATTGACTTCATTTTGGGGGGGGTTTGGTTGCACTATTAACACTCCCCCAGACTAGACATGCTAAGCAAGTCTGCACAAAATCTATTTCTTTTATCTAGGAGAAAACAAAAAAGTGCAGACATCCTTTTTCTTTGTTTCTCTCCAGAATAAATTTCTCCTAGCAAGTATTGATTGGCAGCAATTTGAGGCCAGATTGAGAAATCTCAGTGAAGTCTTGCTTTCTGAAAGGTGATGCTTAGCACTTTCTCAGGATCAGGACTGTCAGATTGTCCCTTTAAGAAATCTCATATTTTGAAACAGAAATTAATAAATCCCTTGGAAAAAAATAAACTTCCTTGGTTTTGCTGAGATAATTTCATTCTTAGTCCTCAAGCCCCCTGAAAAGGTACAGCAACCACAAGAGCTTGTCTTGGATGTTCACACTATTGTATACCTGCAGTAACCTACAATGCCTTTCTCAGTTTTGGCAAGTAGTTACAGCAAGCACTACAGCAAGACTGAGCACTAGCCAGTTGGGCTTTTTGACTGTCCTTATTACTGCAAAATTAATTTTCTGCAAAGAGAGAAAATGACCTCTTGGAGAATTCCTTAAAATAGGTGAGATGTCCAAGCAGTGGGGCAATCATTAGATGACAGACACAGGTAACCTGGAAGAGGATATGCCATTTTACCTTTCCAATTTTTAGTTAAATGACAATAATACTTTTCCATTTCAGGTGTATCTTAAGTTTGGTTTTTTTGTAAGAGTATTTCTCTAGGAAGCCTCCCAAAAATGTTTATCCTTCAAGGGTACAAAACAGAAAAGCCAGGACTATCAAGGCAAAAAATCAAAGTCAGAGTCAACTTGAAAGTCACCAGTACTCAGCGTGACAGTCTCCAACATATCAGTCACACTAAAGGTT
The DNA here is from genome assembly GCF_000687285.1 of Phaethon lepturus. NCBI lineage: Eukaryota > Metazoa > Chordata > Aves > Phaethontiformes > Phaethontidae > Phaethon > Phaethon lepturus. The sequence continues at coordinate 10,738 of NW_010535252.1, read as the reverse complement.
ATTGTCTTAGCATAAAATAGCTTGTAGGAAGAAAACCAGCATTCACATCAGCTTTTACTAAAGTTAGCCTGATGTTCTGTGGGACTGGTGGTTAGACAGACTGGCACCTGTCATTTGTGCTATCACTTCAGTGCGTGAAACCAATTTGCTTGCAAGAAGTCCATATTTCATTAGCATTATAAATGCTACAAGAAAATAATTAGCTTCTAATGCACTGTATAGCTAAATCACTGGAGCAGAGGTGATCAATAAAACAGTCAATAGCAAATTGTTTGGTCCCATTTTATTAATGCTGTTTGAATTCATGCACTTTCCAGTCTGGGGTTTATCTGCACATCATGAGAGAAATTTCATGTCATGCTACAAGTTTCATCCCAATGACACAGATCACCTATTTATGCAATATAGTTGACCAGGTGTCTAAATCAGTAGGTGTCTGGGAAATTAGTAAATTTTTACATATGTAAAATTTAATCACGGGCTGTTATGAGACTCTTTGCTAACAGATCTGGTCAGACGGAAGTCAGATGGGGAACGGGAGGGAATTTAAAACCAGGTGCCAGAGGCCTTATCAGATATGACAGAAAAAATGGCATATCTCAAGATTACTACGAGGCATGAAGGCTCTGCAATCAGCAGTCCTCCGGCATCCAGAATTACTGCCTTCACATTTTATATTCGTTGGTGCTGTGGAGGTTAGATGTGTTGCTGACCCTTTTTTCTATAGGATTAATGGCTGCAGTGTTCATGATTTTCATCCAACAGAATCACATTGATTGGAATTGCAGCAAATAAGATGGGACATGGAAGTTCGCACATAGCCTCTGACTGTATAAATTTCCATTTACAATATATTTGCATCTGGGGAGAGCCCACATACTATTTTTTTCCACAGTGCAGCTGCAATGTCTTTACAGCGTGGATGCAGTGGCTGAACATCTGTCACTCAGTGCCAGACTGTTTTAGATCTTTTAAAATCATAAGGAACTGATTCGTAGATGAATTAAATACCGCTGTGTTTATTTGTAACTGTAGCACTTCCTCTTCTTCTTGTTGAGCCATCACTTCATATCAGGATTGAAATCCTAATTTTAGTTACATTTACAGACAAAGCACTGATTTAGGAAGACAGATTGTGAAGTTCTAAATATGACTGGGTCAAAAAGGTGACAGAATAGTTAGGCAAAAGGAGCAGATGAAAAACCACATGAGTGTATGACGAGTATATCAAGAGCTAGAAGAGACTGTTAGGTAAGGACATAACAAGGTACCACTTCTTCGGTGTTGAAAAGAGAGAACTGCTGAAAGGCAGATGAAATATAACAGGTACCAATACGCAAATGCTAAAGCAAGGCAGGACACATTTAAAACAGCTATTGAATGGTTCTACCAAAGTTAAAGGAAAAGACCAGAAGACTGTGTCTGCAAAAATAATTGTTTTGTGGAAATGAGTGTTCGGAGGATTTCAGGCAGTCACAACAGGGAGCTGTTGCAGCTTTTACTCTACCCTTGAGCATCAGAAGATTTAGTCTAAATGACTGTGAAAACCTAGTCATAAAATCTCTTAGCCTTTGGTCTGGCTTTCCACCAAAAAAAAAGTGAAAAAGTCATTCTTGGTATCATTAGAAAATAGACCAGTTAAACCAGTAGAAGATATACTAATAGGGAACAAAGAGTTTAATACATAATCCTGAAGATTTTTTCTGTCCACTCTCTTCTCAGATAGAATGAGGTGAAAAGGGATTCCATTATATACTTTCCAGATTGGTCATTTTTTCAGTGGGAGCAACATTATATTCCCTGTCTCTGATGCTAAAATTAATTGGGAAAATCTAATAAAAATATAATATTGAATAGTAAATATCTTTAAACTTTGACATATCTTTACCAAGGGCTTTCTGAAGGTGATTGTTGTCTATGAGGGGGTCACAGTTTCTAGTTTCTCTTTTACCCATTACAGGATGTTGATTTTTGTTAATTTCAAATGAAAATGTCACTCTTCATTCCAGTTTATGTCAGCTATTAGACATGAAACAGCACCATGTTCTTAATTGCAAAACAGTCTGAGAAGTGCAGGGACCTTTAACATATTGGACTTACCGGAAACAAATTCAGAGCTCAACAAAATGCTGATACACCAAATGCCAGTGCAACAGTATAATAGCTTGCAATTCTGAAATTATTTTAACATATTAATCTGTCATTGTAGCAACTTATCTGCATCGTCATTTATTTGTATGATGTACACCTTCAAATCACTCATTACTGCTGCACGTCACATGGCATGATGCAGGCTGGTCATCACCTCCCAAGACAGACGGTCCCTGAGCCCTCCTAGTCTTACTCCACCTCCCCACCTCTCCAGCACTTTGCCCAGCAGGAAGGCATTGCCAGGCTGGGGGAAGAGTTGAGCCCCCACTACAGGCCGACTTACTGCTGTTTCACTCCCTCCTCTCATTTCTGTTTGTTTACTTTATAAAAACTAAACAGTGACTGACAAAAGACTTCTTGGCCAAGAATATGATGGAGCATCTCATGTCATGAAATTTTTGTAGTGAACCTTCTGACCCTGCAGGAACATGTGACCCAGGGAGTACCAGAAAAAGTGGTGGCATCTTTGTATTTCAGACCATTACGTGGGATCTTCTCCCATAATTTTATTTGGTAACTCTTTGAAGACCTGTAAGCCAGTACCCTCAGCACTTTGCTGTAATCTTTGGTTTAACCATCTATTACCTGGACACTTGCTTCCTTTTCACTGTTCCAAATTTTCCTCCTGCTGGTTTACTTGGAGGGTGTCTAGTTCTTGCACTGGAATTGATTCCCACACCCTTGTCCCATGACAGCAAAGATTTTATAGACCTGTATCATATGTCCCTTGTCAGTTATCTCTTTTTCAGGCTGACCAGTCTGTATCTATTTAAGTTATTCCTTGCACAGAAGCCGTCCCAAAGTTTTGATCGTCTTATGTGTATTGAGTTTCATCTGCTATTTTATCATCTATGTCATGTCATTAGGGCCTTCTGCAGTTCTTTATTATCTTTATACCTTACTTTTACCCTTATCTTTTTTATCCTGAATAACTTCCTTCACTGATTACTTCCTTCAACTTGAATCCTGAGCATTTATTCCCTTTTATTGATATAGGGACATGTCCCTTTGTTTCATGTTACCTTCTCTGAGAGCTTTTGATGAGGAATCTTGCCAGATGGGACTTGCCTTTGCAAAATCTGTGTTGATTCTTCCCAAGTAATTAGTACATATCTATGTAATTCACTTCCTCATGTAGGCTTATTTCTTCTGTATTTCATTGCATTTAACCTGGAATCCTTTCCAAAAGTGGTGCTACAGTAGTCTGGTACCATAACTGAAGCAATTCTAAGCTTAAGGTTATGCATCAGTTCAAATGCTGCACATTTTGAGACCTCTTGGGTAAATACCAGCAAGATCTTGCAATTTATTAATATTAATTTCGTGATTTGTTCCTTGATCTGTTCCACTGATATTTTATTCTGAGTTAGAGCCTCCAATGTGTCTCCCAAAGACTCCTGGTGTGGAAACCTTCCCAAGTTCCTCCATAATCAATGTAAATTACAAAAATTCATTCAGCTTTTATGATACTGCACCTAGACCAGCGAAATAATGTGGTCACAGCGTGGCTTCTGATTATTGTGGTCACTATTTTACAAGGAACACACAACAGCTATTTTAGGTACGAGACACAGGAACTCTAGAAAACCTGGTCTGCAGACCAGCAGTAATTTATATATGTCTCCTGGCCACCTGATGCTTTTTATTATGAATCTCAGTACGACACAGCTAGACTATAAATACTTTGGTGTGCATATTAGCCGACACAGTCTTCCTCAGCAGGATTATTATCTTCTTTTGTCTTTGATTGATATAAGGAGACATATGCCAACTAAGGATACGTTCCTTTTGAAAGTTTTTCTCACTTCAATGCAAAGGTAAGTAGTAATCTAGTTCTGTTATTAATTTCTGTAACTATTCTCTGGTGTAACAAAATATATATACCTCTAAATAGCAGGTAAGGCTGTCCAAATGATAGCCAATATCATGATGGCTGCAAAATTCATTGGGGAACCACTGGTCCAGCAATCCATTACCAAATTGTATTTTATAGCTTCCTTTCTGCTTTCTTCCCACCAGAAGCTTACTTAAAGACAATTTAAAGGCTAGATGCTTCCTATCACTTGTGTAGCTGAGAGTTAAATACTGTTGTAAGGGAGCTGTGGCTTAAAATGACTGAGCAATATGAAATGAACATTTTCTACCTCTCTTTCTGCAGAAAAATATGTCCAAGTGTTACTATAAAGTTGATTGAAATCATAATGGAAGTTTCTAATAGCTATTAATAGCTTCATGTTATAATATCTTTTATTGTAGCAATCATACTTTCAAAACCACCCTAACTGGCAGTACTTTCATGTTGCTATCATTGATGTAATAATTGTGTTTTCTTCTCACCTAGCGAAAAGGTTGCACTATTTAGTTTTATTTATACTCCTAAATATTATGACTCATTATAGCATGGAACATGACTCTTAGCAATCATACTATTTACAGGCAATGGTTATAATAACAAGACAAATAGTACTTACTGGTAATTGAGGTCCTTAATTAATAACATTTTAATTCCTGGTACAATCTGTTCTTTAAACATTGCAGTGAAACCGCTCAAAATTAATGTCTTCTATTCAGATCGTACCTGGAGTCATGGCTGCGCTAGCAGGTTTCACCAGTCTCTCAATTAAATCTGACAAATATAAACTGCTTTTCCATATAGTTAGAAAAAAACTCCATTTATTTCAGAGCTGGTGGTAAACCAGGCTTTTGAATCTACATCCTGGTTCAGTTAGTAGCGGGAGAAAGGAATTACATGGCCCTTAGCCTTCAGGAGGCTTGCCTCCCGGGCATCAAATATCACCCAGAAGGATTTACAGCACCTTCTTACCACCTGGACCAAGCCCAGCAGCAGGAACATCTTCTGGATGTGGCCCAGTTTGGCTGAAGAATAAGGAACAGCACCTTAGTAAGTGTCCGGCACTGGGAACCACAGCTCCTCTGGGATCGGTACATGCCCAGTGAGCACCCAGCCTCCACTTTGGTGAAGGGTTCTCTCATGGCAGGGAGAACATAGGGAAGAGGTGACCTGAAGCAGCTCTAGTGTGCGTTTGTGTCAGGTCCTGATGCACCACTCTATCGGCCAAAAACTAAGTACTGTTATGCAACACTTGGTAGCTGAAGAGCATTTTTGGGGGAAGCTGAAGGTGTTGCAGTCTGTCCATCTGTGCCAGCACATGCTCCAACTCACAAGGCAGGGAAGAGTCTGGTCTTGGGCAAAGCATTTCCACTTCTTCTCTCAGCATTGCAGAGGCATCTGTTCCTTCTTCCTTCTGCTTCAGATCAATATAATTCAAGAACAGCACCCTGGCACTGAGGAGTGTAGTTGTGATTGAAGAAGTACTAGAAATCAAGCCTGAAATTAAAATCCAGCTAAATTAAGAAGTGTTTGCAGTCAGAAAGGTCTGCCTCACACCTCTAAGACTGTTACTTTTTCTTATCATTTTCCACCAGACATCTTGTCTAGGTAAGTACTTGCAGTTTACAGTTAAGATACATCTTAACCTTTCAGGTAAATGCTAAGTGATTTTCTTTGCCTTATGACTACTCCTGCTTTTTAAAAAGTCAGGCACAAAAATTCAGATGTGTTTAAATGAACATCTGGACAGTGCCACCTAATGTCCTGCCATTCATCTAAGTTGGTATAGCAGGACTAAGTTTTTTTTCCTGTCTGTATTATTCACAAAGATGGGACACGTTGCATTTAGAGCACTCTCCTGTCATGACAGCACTGCAGTATAAATTTCCCACTTGAACCCAGTCATTCAATTCAGGTAATTTCTGTCAAGGACTGTGGGTCATGGTAGTTTCAGCTGAAGTCTTGGTGAGGGAAAACATGACTGAAATACTACAGAGAGAAAAATTCACTTTAATTCTAAGTGGTGCACCAGGACCTGACACAAACCTACGCTAGAGCTACTTCCATTTCTTTAAAATTATTTTTTGCTTAAAATATAAGCTCATATAAGAGTTTGAATGTTGCTTGTATTTCTTTTTGTGATGATCTCAGTGTTGATGCTTTGGTAAACTTGTCATTCCAACTTTCATTCATAGCCACCTTGAGCCACATCCAGCAAAACACTTCGGTGCCTTTAAGTTATCAAGTTCACCTTTGCCTGTAATACAAAGCATCTACAGTTCCTAGTGGGTCCACAGAGAGCGCATTAGGTTAGAGGTGCTCCAAAAATTTTCAAGGCAGACAGGAAAAAACCTACACCTGAATGCTAAACCCTGGAATAGGTCAGAAATCTTTGCTCCATTCCAGAGTTTAGATATGTGAATTGGGACTGCAAGGCACCCTTCTCGTGTCGTTCAAAACCCAGAGCTGAAAACCCACTCCTAAGTGTTCCTGGGTAGAATGAGCAGGTGCTGTTTCCCCCTTCTCCACAGTAGCCTATCTCTTAAAGCAGAAAAGTTCAGCATCCCCAGCCCGCAGAGCGGGTAATTCACATCACTCATTCCCTCCGTCAAACCGGAAAGAAGTGAAAAGAGGTTTGATGAAGGAACCTCACTGACCCCATGTATTGGCAGCTGGCCATTATGCAGCTAAAAATAACAGGATTCCCAGGATTAGGAATTCTGTGAATCCCCAGGAAAACAAAGAAAAAGGAGCTGTAGTCCAGTGGTTAGGGCACACAGTAATGGGAAGAGAAGGGAAAAGCTACCTGCAGAGCTTGCTTATATTCCTGATCGTATTATTCATTCCATAATAAAACATTAAGTACTGTTTACAGTACTAACTTAATGTTATCAGGGTAGCTAAACCAAATCTGCACCAGCTGTGTTCTCAGAAATTATACAATAACAGTGAAGAACATGAATTTGGGAGAGAGGAAGCTTTGGACAAACATCCTTGCTTCTGGCATATCATCTCACCTCTGTTAGCAGTATTTATACTATAAAACTGCAATTTCTCTGCAGGCATCAGTAGCCAGACCTCAGGGCTGTGGATTTCACAAAGCAGGAGCTAAACAACTCCAGGTTAAACACTAAAATCAAATTAATTTGCATACCAAAAATTTGTCCCTTTGAGAAATTACAAAACATGTGGAAAAAAGAGATTAAGAGAAAGGAATATAAACTAGAATAAGTGAAAAATTATCTTTATACAAATGCACATCTATATAAACTTCAGTGCCTTTAGTTTAATTAGCATTTTAAAATTGTGCTGAGGTTCTAGAAGGGAGAAAATGTTGTGACCTTCAAGGCTAAGGGATGTCTTGTTAACCTTCAAGTAGCTAGGCAGCCCACCCTAATTATCACTTATGAAGGAGCTGGTTTGACATCATTACATCTCTTCAGATTTATTCTGAGGTGTACACAGATGTGTGATAGGGACAAAGGGAGTGAATGGGTTATTGGAGTGCTCTCTGGAGGGGCTGCTCAAATGTTGTGCTGGACCACCAGATGGTGAAGCGCTGTTTTGTTGCCTGTTCCAGAAGATGAAATGAGACTTCAAATCCAAATCTCAGATTCCTTTTTCCAAGATTCACCCTATGTTTTTCCTTCATTTGTGGAAGGAGGTAAAAATCAGATGGATGACTTCAAAAGGGACTTCTGTAATCAACCACAGACTGCAGTGCAATCATCATACTGACATCAGGTCCTGTTTCACATATGTGACATCCCTATTTCACTAAGGACCACGGAATGTATTGCAAGGTGGGGTAAGGATGAACTATCCACCATAGATGAAGTTCCTGTGGGCCCTGATGTACCTTTCCAGGCATCAACTATCACTTTGCAACCTTCCCTTCCAAAATCCCCGACAGAAACGAGGGCACTGATATTCTTCAGCCTGAAATGGGGACAGAACCAATCTAAAGACACTTTTCAGTTCAGGAAACGAACATCAGAAATCTGTCTAACTGCAATGGCAGTTCCCCATAGCAAGTAAGGACAAAGACTACAAAGAGGTGAAATGTTTGAATATCATTTTATATTAATTATTTAACTCTGTTTTTTTTGGGGGGGGGTACTCTTTGGAATCCTTGTAGCCACATAGCAAAGCCTTGGAGAATATTTCCATACTAAACTAGAATGTCTCCCTTTCCAATCAATCATTGTGTTTTTCCTAGGGTCTTGTCAGTGGTGCATCAGTGAAAGAACTACTGAAATATGTGCTCGTCAAAATGCCTTGTAACATTTATATTCCCTGGGAGAGAGGAGAGAAAGAGCAGGCTGATTAGCATCTGTACTTGATGGTGAACTTTCAGGAAGAAAACATTAATTGGTTTCTGAGATTGTAATGTAGATTTATTCACATTTGCTTTTTATGCTAAAACATTTACCCAGCTAAAGATTTATGCCGTGGCTGTAGCTGATCATGTTTTGGAACTAAATGAATGGTTACCTTCATGAACTTCTTGCTTTAGGATTTAGGAGTGTTTATTTGCAGTGTTCATTTGATGGTTTTGACTAATCTGAGGATTTACTGCTAGTGGTGCTGATAAATTGTTACATGATTTTATTTTGACGATAATTTGATATTTGCACTGATTAAGTCCTAACTGATTGGGAATTATTTGTAAAAGGCTTAACTATTGTGTCCTTTTTAAATTGATTCCTGCTTATGTATTACTTTTAACAAAATTCATGAAAAGCATATTCAGTGACTTTTTCTTCAATACATGGTTTTAGATGAGTCACTGTGACTGAACCAATTACTTTCATATACCTTCGACTGACTCTGGGTGATTTAATAGGATGAACAGGAGGGAATTATCCAGTATCAGTGTATGAATGCCTACTGGTTCTAAATGCTTGGTAACTGCAGACACAGCTTGGTAAAAGCAGAGGTATCATTAATTTCAATTGTACTCAGACTGCCCTTTTCCAGTATGATTTCCTGTCTCAGAATGGCAAATAAAGCAGAAGTTTCAGTGCACAAGGAAGTTTTTGACATATGATCTTAATTCAAATCAGATTAAAACCAACTTTTATAAAAACTTCCTATGAAGCAGGAATTCCCTAGAGCCAGCAACTGTTCTGTGAAAATGACATCCTTGTCAGTTTGACTAAAAATAGCTCTAACATTGATTTCTGAGAGCAGTTGCAGGGGGGGTCAGTATTCTCCTGCCCACAGCAGATCTGTTGGTGGGATGCCAAGATGCTGACCCTGATACTCCCAGGATCTATAGTTCTGGAATAGGCACAAACCTGTTTTGGCTCCAGAGGAACTGTGGTGAATCCAAGATGCTTTGAATGAAGTATTTCAGGCTCACTGAGGTAGTGGTTCCAAGCAGAAGTTTTTCTCTTCACAAAATGTCTGAAAGTCCTGAAGACAGTTATGAGTTGCTAAAATGTCATGATTTGCCTTGCAATCACCTGAAACAGTGCAGTTTGTAACAACTCCCAGTTGCATATCTCACCTATGGGCTGACCTGATTACATTGCAGCTTAGCCTTCATTTTGAAAATTAAGTTTCAAAATGTGCCCCAAATGCTTTCAAAGACCCTTTTTTTCCAGCCAAGCCTGCAAAGACACTGAAGCAACAACTCTGAGAGCTGAAATTACCCTTCTGGTCTCTTTTGGAGGGTTAACTGGAAGAGGTGGAAGTCCACCAAGCTACATGTTCAGTAGACCCCATCACCATTACAGCAGAGAATTTCCTGCAGTAACAGAAAAGATCTGCAGAGCCAGCTGGTCCCTCTGGTCCCAGCTGTTCTGGTGCCTCAACAGAGAGGAAAATCCAAGCTATCAACTACTGCCTCCCATCTGAAGTGTCAGCACATACTGTACTGTAATGTACAACCTATCCAAGCTCTCAAGCAATGGAATCTACCACTTGCTTCTTACTGCGTCCTGCAGTTAACCCTCTGCATCTGCAGAGCATGGAGAACAGGGGAATAGAGAAAACAGGACTCTGGTTTTCCAAAATGGAAACATTTGTCTTCCAGAGCAGTAACCCGCATTGGCAGGAGCAGAGACAGCAGCCAAACAGAAGCGGTGGGGGAGCAGGAAATTGCACGATCCATTCATAAGAGAAAAGCACTGGTGCTCCTGTGAGCCAGCCTTTGCAGAAAAAAAAAAAAAAAAAAGGTTGAAGGTGGGATTCAGATTCAAATTCAGACCCCTAGATTTAGCTTCCAGCCATGTCAGCCTACAGCATAGACCAGGATCAGAGTTTAACTGCTAAAACATGGGAACCTAGTGCCATATGACATACCTTAGAGCATCTGAAATGTCTGTGTGTAGGTGGTGGATGTAACAAAGGGCTGGAGTTTTTGGGACAACTTTTGGAGCCCCAGTGGGATTTCCCATAGTTCTTAAAAAGATGCTAGTTGACTATCTAACAGCAGGCGACTGATTTATACCCTGACTGTTTAAGCTCCCATGATAGCCAGGAGAGAGCTTGAGTCATTTGCCCACATTTGGTGCCATCAGAGGTGTTCTGGATTGAGCACCTGAGACAGCTGCAAGGCATGGGCAGGTATGACACAGGACTGATGGGTGTCACTCACATCCTGGAAGGGCATTGGAGATCAGGCAGGATGTCTCAGAGCTGCCCAGGTATCACTGGACATCTACAAGTGAGCTACTGATTCCAACAAGGAATTAAATTGCTTGACCAATCTGGTCTCCTTCTATGACC
>NW_010535251.1:67392-73612 GCF_000687285.1 Phaethon lepturus | reverse complement strand
TTATATATATAATTCATTTTATTTTATTTATTAATACAGAGCTCCAGGCCCTGAAATTGGATGTAATTGGGATTTTGCAGAGCTTGCTGTGAGGGCTGAAGGAGTTCACGGAGGCTGAGAGGATTCTGCGGCTGGGGTTTGGCTGTGCCTGCCCCAGCAGACAGAGCAGAGCCAAGGTGGGGGCTTGTGCGCCAGCCCACGAGTATCCATAGCATTTGGTTATTAGCACTTGTCCTTGGCACAGTTCAGGTTTGTGCCAAATAGCATTTTCTGAGACAAAGCCTTGGCAAGTTTTGGAGAATAACACAAGTTAGGAGCTGCTCTCAGTAGGTAGGTTGGATTAGTTTTGGGGAGGAAGAAAGGGAGTTCAGCCAGATGGCTGTGAGCCATTATGGCATTTGCCTTTAGGGTTCCCTAGTCTGTTTTATTTATCAGGGTAGACATCACCTGTAAAGTCTCATATGTTTTCAGTAGTGGGATGCCTGTTAGTAACCTAGACAAAAATATCCTGGTTCCTTTGAAGCTTTTACATGCATTGACCCAAATTACTCATTTTTTTCAAGGTCTTTGTAAAAAAACCCCACCGTATGCATTAAATCAATTTGATATCTCATCTCTCAAGTGTTCAACTGATAGTCTGTCAGCTCATCCTGGTTGCTCTCTTTCCCAGGGCACCTTCGAGATGCACAGGAGCTTGCTCCAGGCTAAATTAATTATTCTAGTGATGGTGGCAGCTGCATGATCCCAGCTACCTTCTTTTCTGGCCACATGATAGCAGTAGGGCTCCAAGAAAAAGGGCCACAGGCTCCATGTATTAATCTAGTAGTGGGGACCCACTCCTGACTGTACTTGCGCTTGAGTCAACCCTTGAGCATACACAGTATGGTGCGTGTGACGTCCGTGCATAAGTCCCAGAAAGCACTGGGCCTACTGCATATATGATTAGGTCCACCTACATTATGTCTGCTGATATTTGCAGGGAAAGAAGTGGCCCATTCAGCCAGAAAAGCTGTGCTGTCCAAGTGTCCTTCTGTTCCTTTTGAGCTCATTAACTCAAGAGCAAATATTCGACTCTAGGGTGTCCGAGTCTTCCGGTCTTTCCTGTGTGACCTGTTGTTTGGGTCAGAGACATGAAGATTTGACCTTGGTTCATTCACAGAAGTTCCTAATTTAATACATGTGTACGCACCTAATTCCACTTGATGTTCAGCTATTGCCTAACCCTGTAGTTGCCCCGAGAGCCTTGGCATGAGACTTCAGCCAGAGAATTCCTAGTGACCTTCATTTCTGTTGCTTGGCATGATCTCTTTCAAGCAGGGCACCTTAAAACATTGAAGTGCTCAGTGCCTAAACTATAGAAAGGTTCACAAACGATGGATGTGTTTTTCTGATCTTGGCAAGTCCTGGTATAATGAAATATTTCAGGATGTCTTTACCAGCTTGGGACACAAACAAAACCCGATGACCCATCTCAAATGCTCAATAGCCCAGTGCATGGAGCACTCATGCATAATACACAGGCTCATTTTCTTCTCCCGCTTGTTTTGGAACACAGATTTGAAGCCACATCTTGCCCTCCCAACAGAAAATCTATCAGATCAAGAATGCACCAACTATCACACAATAGCATGCTCTAAGATGAATCCTTCATCCCCTCTTGGTGAAGCTAATCTACTTAATATAAAATACTTAAAATATTCATAGTAAATATTTAAACCGTATGGTTTAATGACTATGATTGTTGCTTGGAAGACTGGGTTTCTAATCACTGCCCTAATGAAGAAACATCTGAGATTTACAGATAGTAGACAATGCCAAAGAAAAAGTACTCCTTTTAGAGCAGGGTGCATTATCTGTGATTATTTAGCCAAGAAATTATTACAGCTTCCTTCAGCTCCACAGGGGCAAATTTTGACTGAAGAGACCCCTGTCTCTGGGAGGAAATTATACTTGCAGTGTAGAGATACCATAGTGATAGCATTCTATAAAAAAATAAAAAAAGAGCCTAAGACAAATTCTTTAACCCAGTCTCAGTATTGTTGTAGCCTACAGGAAAGATCTTCTACTGAAATTGCAAAGTTAGACTGACAGTGGTGCTTTTGGATGATTGCTCCTATTCATCAGACTTCCAGTCCTTAGTGAAATCGGGATGAAGAGGGTTACATTGTTTTTTCTGTAGTGTAGGCTTAGAAAAAACCCCAACGTTGTCCTATTCATTTATTATCAAATTTGAACAGTTTGCTTTTGAAATGCTAAGAGTTACCCCAGCTGAACTCTCCTTTTTAGGCAGTAACTAGTTGAGATTCCCATCCATGGGACTCTAAAATCAATACAGAAAATGAGAGATAGACGGGAAAATGTGCATTAATCTATTAATTTAGTCTTCATCTTCAAGTCATTATGCTAAAAAAAAATCAAGATCCTGATAAATTGAACTTTTTTCTTTTCTCCTATGACCCACTTAGAAGTCCAGAAGTCATAAAGTTTTGCCTTGTCACAAGCTATAAGTTATGGTGGCACAGCAATATTTTTTACTGTCCAGATAAAAAAGGAAATTACTAACTCCATCCTTGCCTGGTGATGCAGTTAGCTGCCTGAGGTCTCAGTGGTTTCACTTCATTTAACATGAGGAAGTATAAAACTGACATATAAAAATTCCCTTGAGCGATCATTCATAATTGTTAAAAAAACCTTTTTGTAAGGTTTTTCTGATCTATCCACATATTGATTTTTAAGCTGAGAGCATCTTTTTTTACAAACAAAATGTTCTTTCACATTTGTTACATGGCTTTCCATCTTGATTTTCCTTTGTTTGTGTTTTGATACTGTATTTAAATTTATCCTCTGAGATGACCAAATGTTGAGATTTTGAGAATCTTCTACCTTCTCCAGGTGTTGCTGGAGTTGCTAACTTTGGTGATAAGACTTTCTTGCTTTTTTTCAATAACATTATCCAGATGTTTTGGCAAAGTTACCATTACTGTTATTTTATTAATCCAGTCTCCCAAATTCAGTGAGGGAGAAGAGTTTAGGACTCTTCAGAAGGAATTCTTGTTAAATAGACTGCATAGCTTTCCAAACTGTAATTGTGGAGCTTACAAGCCTCATGCTTTGAATATTCAATTTCTCTAGGTAGACTACATTTACATCAAATGTTGATCATACCATGGTAGTTGGAGTTCACGTGTGTAAGGCATTTGGAGTGACTGCAAATATATTGACAAATGTGTGAATAGTAATGATTTGTATGAAGCACTGAAGTCGGTATCAGTATCTTCCATGTAGTCCTGAATGTGTCAGATCTGAATGACAAAAGTGCCATGAAGGAGAATGGGGACGTTCTTAGTAAAAAGAAGATGGATGGTTTGGAAAGATAATACTAAAGGTTTGCAGAGCCCAAACTCTTTTTTCTTCTAACTGGTTACCAGGAAATTTATACTGTGCCTACAGATCATTTAAATCAAGACAAAACATTGATGAGAGTGACCAAATACCAAAGAACTGTTGAAACAAGTGTGCTTACAGATGCATTAGATGTGGCAGAAGTCAATAAGGGAAGATTTGGTTTTCAAGCTTTAATGAGGAAGCTATAAATATAGGCAAGTTCTGAACAGAACTCATTTTAAAGAATTGAGAATGATAACTGTTACTTGTTTATAATGAGGAATTAAATTAGATTGACCGATTCATAGTGTTCTCAGAGAAACTGTATATGTGCTTTTAAAATTTATGCTATTGCAGCAATGTGAAATCACCAAAATCTCAGCTTTTAAGTAAGAAAAAAAAATATCTCTTCATGGTTGTATAGAAGAAGCTGGAAAATGGGATCCCAGGAGTCTTAAGATAGAAAAGTGAGTCATGAGACATAAAAAAGTTAAAAATATAATTTTATTGATTTTTATAGCAATCCCTTAGGTCTTTGATGTCTGCCTAAAAATCTGTGAACAGTTGTCACAGAGAGACCTTGCTGATGGCATCCAGTGCCTCTGAGCTCCTTAGTTAGGTGGGAAGAGCCTCTGAATTCAATGTCACGGTAGCAGGTTAGTTCATCTCATCCCTTTCTCTCTATATCTGTGGCTTCAGTGGAAGAAAAATTCATCTACACAGGACCTGAGTGAATGAACATAGCATATGCCACTGTTACCATTTAGGATATGATAGACTATGTCTCTTTAATTTTCTAGAAGTTAAATGTTGGTTACACACACAGTGAGTGCGAGACAAAGGAACCTGCTAAAGATAATTCAGCCCACATGCACTAGACACCTGACTTAGATTGGGATGAATTGCCCTTGAGAATTGGCCACCCTTCCTCACTGGCTGTTACTGGAACTGGGACAAGTAGGTCAGGCAAGCTGTATCTCTTTTAGGTGCTTCATGTCAGGTGAGAGTCCTAATTATAGGCCATTAAGCTTTATACACCAGTAGTCACAGTAGAAGGAAATTCCTTCTGTGACTTCTGTGAAGTTAAATGCACCACGTCATCACTTGACTGCGTAATTCCAAGTCCCTGTGCCAGCATATGGGGCACTATGGGTATCAAAGGCAAGTTTTGTTCCGCAGGGACAAAACTGTGTATCTTCCCCTAGTCAGAAACAAATTACTATTTTTGATTCAAATCTTCTGGTAAATTCCAGATTGTCAGGCTGAAGTAGGTACCGACTAGGAAGCTATCAGCTCACAGACTGAAAGTGGACAACATTATAAGCAAACAAAAGTATAGCCTTGCAAAGAGGGTGCCAGGCAGTCTTGGGACGGGTCACCTGTCAGTTCAGTCCACCTGCAGCTAACAAATACAAAGAGCACATGAAAGACCTAGTAACACTGATTATCTGTTTCAGGTGTTTGAGTGGGTGGCTTGCAAATGCATGATATGACCATAACTTATACAAAAATCTCTACATACATTGTTGCAAGCATGATATGATATCCAGAGATCATATTTAATGAAGTACCATATATTTTCTCAGGAGGATCTCTTTGTCTCAGGAGACGATAAAATACTCAAGGTCTTACAGATGGTTCCCATTCAGAGGAGTAATTGATAATTGAGTCCATTTAGTTATCAAGGACAATCAAAGCTACATTTCCTGAACTGGTAGGCACCAAACAGAAAGAGAACAGCTCTTTGCTCATAGCTTCAAGGCCCATTCACACAGGGTTTGCTGTTTCCTAGAGCTTTTTCTCACGTGTTGATTCTAGCTGTAACCGTGGTGTTTCTAACCTGGTTATGAGAGTGCTGGGGCTGTGTGACAGCTTGTGCCTCCCACTGCTATTTCTGTAGCAGCAATCAGAGCTTTCTACATTATGGATGTAGGAAATACTTTTTGTACCTGTAAATCCTTAGCACTTGTATGGACCACAGAGGCAGGAACTGGATGGGTTACACACCTACAGGAACTTGCACTTATATAAACATTTTCAGATCTGGGATTTCACTGTCTTTATACACATATACATGCATACTTCACATGTGCCTAAATTGTAATATTTCAGACAATGGCCCTCCAAACTTCTTCCATGTGCCTATACCCCATGGTAAGGACTAAGATTTTACTTCTGTTCACAGAATCACGGAATCATTAAGGTTGGAAAAGACATTTAAGATCATCAAGTCCAATCATCAACCCAACACCACCATGGCCACTATACCATAGCCTGAAGTGCCACATCTACACTTAATACACATCTACAGGCCAGGATGCTGTTGGCATCCTTGGCCACCTGGGCATGCTGCCAGCTCATATTCAGCTGGCTGTCGACCAACACCCTGAGGTCCTTTTCCATTGGGCAGCTTTTCAGCCACTCTTCCTCAAGCCTGTAACCTTGCATGGGAGTGTTGTGACCCAAGTGCAGGACTCAGCACTTGGCCATGTGAAAGTCACACAGTTGACCTCAGACCATTGATCCAGCCTGCCCAGATCCCTCTGCAGAGCCCTCCTACCCTCCAGCAGATCAACACTCCCACCCAACTTGGTGTCGTCTGCAACCTTGCTGAGGGTGCACTCGATTCCCTCATCCAGATCATCAATAAAGATATTGAACAAGACCGGCCCCAAAACTGAGCCCTGGGGAACACTGCTTGTGACCGGCCCCCAATTGGATTTAACTCCATTCACCAAAACTCTCTGGGCTTGGCTGTCCAGCCAGTTCTTTACCCAGTGAAGAGTACACCTGTCTAAGC
Source organism: Phaethon lepturus (assembly GCF_000687285.1). Taxonomy (NCBI): domain Eukaryota; kingdom Metazoa; phylum Chordata; class Aves; order Phaethontiformes; family Phaethontidae; genus Phaethon; species Phaethon lepturus. The sequence continues at coordinate 67,428 of NW_010535251.1, read as the reverse complement.
CACGAGCCGCCAGTTTCTCCAGGAGAATGCTGTGGG
>NW_010535251.1:44111-67000 GCF_000687285.1 Phaethon lepturus | reverse complement strand
TACCCAGGACTGCTGATAAATGATGGAGAGTAGCTTGCCAAGCTCCTCGGCCACCTGCCTCAGTACTCTCAGGTGGATCCCATTAGGACCCATATTCTTGTGGGTATCCAGGTGGCTTAGCAGGTCCTTAACTATTTCCTGCTGGATTATGGGAAGTTTATTGTGCTCTCCATCCCTGTCTTCCAGCTCAGAGAGCTGAATCCCCTGAGAATACCTGGTCTGGGTATTAAAGACTGAGTCAAAGAAGGCATTAAGTATCTCAACCTTTTCCTCATCCTTGGTGACAATGTTCCCCCGCATATCCAATAAGGTACAGAGATTCTCCTTGCCTCTCTTTTTGTTGTTAATATATTTGTAAACACATTTTTTGTTATCCCTTATGACCATGGCCAGATTGAGTTCTAGCTGGGTTTTTGCCTCTGTAATTTTCTCTCTGTATGACCTAATGAGATCCTTGCACTCTTCTTGAGTTGCCTTCCCCTTCTTCCAGAGGTGGTAAACTCTCCTCTTTTCTCTGAGTCCCAGCAGAATCTCCCTATTCAGCCAGGCTGATCGTCTTCCCCGCCTGCTCTTCTTACGGCACATGGGGACCGCTTGCTCGTGTGCCTTTAAGATTTCCTTCTTGAAGACTGTCCAGCCTTCCTGGACCCCTTTGCCCTTCAGGACTGTCTCCCAAGGGACTCTCTCAACCAGTGTCCTGAACAAGGGGAAGTCTGCCCTTTGGAAGTCCATGGTAGTGGTTTTGCTGACCCCCATCTTTACTTCACCAAGAATTGAGGATTCTATTATTTGATGGTTGCTAAGCCCAAGATGGCCTCCAACCACCACATCTCCCGTCAGTTCTTCTCTGTTTGTCAACTGCTGGTCAAGCAAGGCACCTCCCCTGGTAGGCTCACTTACCAGCTATGTCAGGAAGCTACCTTCCACACACTCCAGGAATGACCTAGACTGTTTCCTCTCTGCTGTGTTATACTTCCAGCAGATGTCTGGTAGATTGAAGTCCCCCACAACAACAAGGGCTAGCGATTGTGAGATTTCTGCCAGTCGCTTGTAGAATGTTTCCTCTGCCTCTTCAACCTGGCTCTGTGGTCTATAACAGACTCCTAGCAGGATATCTGCCTCGTTGGCCTTTCCCCTCATCCTTACCCATAAGCACTCGACCTTGTCATCACAATTGTTGAACTCTATACAATCAAAACTCTCCCTAACATATAGAGCCACCCCGCTACCTCTCCTTCCTTGCCTATCCCTTCGGAAGGCCTCTCCTTCCTTGCCTATCCCTACGGAAGAGCTTATAGACATCCATTGCAGCACTCCAGTCATGAGAAGCATCCCACCATGTTTCTGTGATGGTGACTAAGTCATAGCTGTCCTGCTGCACAATGGCTTCCAGCTCCTCCTCTTTGGTGCCCATGCTGCGTGCATTGGTGTAGACGCACTTGAGCTGGGCTATCGATTTTGCCCCCAACATCAGCATGCCACCCCTAGGCTCGTCTCTAGTGAGCCTGGTTTTATCCCCTTCCCCCTTAGAATCTTGTTGTAAAAAATGAAAACATTTTCATGAAATAAACTGTATCTTTAAAATTGGATTCAGGATAAAATGATCAGCAGTGGAACATGTCTGCCAAATTCTCCCTGTCAGCTACAGATTATGTGGTATAGCCTGGTGAGCACCAGGCCCTAGGAATCTGGGTCCTGCCTGTTTCATTAAGCAGTATGAAGCTGGCTGTCAGCTATTAGCATGCAGAATGTTAGCAGCACCATACCTGTCAAAGAGGAAAAAAGGGCCTCCATACAGCTATATCACTGTAATCCATTCATCAGTTTATTGAACTGAAGCTTGATGGGGGTTCTCGCATGTGATGCCCCATGCTGTTAAGAGTTTTGTATTTTGATCTCAGATTATGCTGAAAGATTTGTGCTAGCTCCCTTTTGGTTATGTATCTGAAGTTGTTCAAAGGCAAAATATATTCCTTCCAGAGCTGAGTATAATTTGCACTCACCATGTTGCACCAGAGACACCTGTTTCATGGTTTGGGACGTTGGAGATGGATAGAAATTCATCCGTCTGTTTTTCTGAGTCTGTGCCACCAGAGGCATTCCCTGCACTCCTGTGGTTCTCCTGCTGTTGGGTCTCAAACCTGGGCCTTGGCCACTTTATGTCTGGCTCCATTGCAGTGAAATCTGGCTAGGACAAAGCTAAGGAATGAGGCCAAGAGGTGGATTAGAGAGGTTCCACTCGATGACAGACTGTTGTACGTGCTTTACACGGGTGAGATGGTTTTATTATAAGAAAGGTTTGCATCTGGGAATTAAATGAAATGTGCAAAAGTGAAGATGTACTTTGGTATCTTTGTGAAAGCTTCGGTGCCATTCAGCTACCAATACGCCCACCCTCGGCCCTCCTCCATCTCTGTCCTTTGTAAACTGTTGGCTGAAGATCCTAGAGCTCTCAAAAGGTCTTGGCAGAGGTTAAAGTTGCTTGAATGCCTGGTCAGATTTCTGTGTAGAAATCTGGAAGGTTGGGAAGGGACAGTTTTGTGGATATTCTCTTTGTTCATTCCATTTAATGACCCAGAACACCATAGCACTGTAAATGCGTAGAGGTCATACGAAAGTGTCTTTATAGCCTCAGAGTTCAAATTTCTCATCTTCTACATCCATGGTTCACATCTGTGGTTCTCACCCTTTGCATCTGGGTGCTCAGAAAGTGCTATGTCCCCTTTGAGAGATGGTAAATGTAATTATCAGCCTTCTTGAACTACATACAGTACATAGCTGACAGCTCTTGTCCAGCCCTTATGTAGTTTGTTAGAAAACATGAAATTTACTCAAGAATCTTAAGATGCAGGAAGTTGGGTCTTACATATTCTACTAAATAATGTATGCCTGGTTTTAGTGGTTGGCTTCATGGTTTGTTCAAAAATGTTTCAGTGTTCTTTCCAATACTGAATTAAAAGTATGTAAGATTGCCTTACTAGCAAAACAACAAAAACTATTGATAAAAGCAGACAGCTATCATGGGGGAGACTTTTATGGATCATGCTAGTAGAATATAGACTCAACATTTCCTTCATGTTCCTGAAATTGAAACATTTACTCGTAATTGGTGGAGCTATCAACCATTGGTAAGATTTTGGTCAATCTAAAAGGCTGAGCCTTATTTTATACTATAAATTGCAAGTTTGCTGGGATATAGATATTACCTTTATGTTATTAATCTACATTCTATAAACTTTATTTACTATATCAACATGTTTTCAATCTTAAATTTTATTTTTCTGATGTAGTTTTATTCCCAATAATCTGGAGAACATTTAAGGTGTATGTATGGTTGTATGGTTGTATGGTTGTATGGTTCTATAGCTAGGGAGTTGGATTTGCTAAATGTTTTTTAAAATCTGTCATTTTTCTTAGCAAGGTATGAGGATTCTGTAACTTTCCTGCACAGTAAACATAGAAGTTGAGCAAGAAACTGTATGAAAACCTGATATAACACTGGGTGAAACTTGAGTCCCTCCAGAAAATGGCCTCCAAAAATTTCCCCAAGATGTCTGGCAGGAACACTGTAATGAAAATCATCAGGTTTCAAAATGAATTTGCGACATCTTATCTTTGTGGGATACCAAGGAGAGCCACTGAAACATAATTTTTACAAAGTAAAGAATGCATTGACTGAAAGGTTTTTTTAGAAGAAAATTTCCTTTCATCTTTATTTTGAAACTCATTATTTTCCAGGATATATATGGTGTTTTCTTACAAGTAGCTGAGATGTTGTGATAATAAGACAATAGTAGTGCAATGTTCTGGCAAACTAACAAAAACAAAGATGCAAAGCTGTCAAAAATTAAGCCAAATTGTAAAGCAAATTCTCAAATCTTTATTGTACAATAGAGACAAAAAGCTTTATCAAAACAAAGAAGATGGCTCATGTTTTTAAGATATAGACTAAGGAGACCAGAGTTCTCCCACAAACCAACTTGTGTGTTTAAAAACTAATCTACTAACCTTTAAAAACCCTATATCTTAAGCTATTTAGAGGAACAATACTTGTTTCACTTGTACTTGGGTGTACATGTCAGGTAATCAGTAAGAACAAAACTAAATATTGGAGTCTGGAATGTCTCCGAGGTGACCGCATGAAGGAAAATGAGGCAGCTGCTAGAGCTATTTACCATTGGGAATACTTTGCAGTGTACCTCGTGATATTTTGATGTTAAATCCCCCAGAACTGCAATTCTCGGTGTGACTTCTGGCCTAAATAGAGTCAGAATCAGTCTTTGTTAAACTACAAATTTACACATTTGGAGAAGCTGTTTCTTTGTGTGAATATAAACGCTCATGAAAGGGACTGTGCGGTAGGTCTGACCTTTTATAATATGATGTACTTGCAGACCTTAGCGTGTTCCGCAGCTAAATATAGTGGATCAAACCACCTCACTTCTAGATTCAGAAACGACATTCAGGTTCCACTTGACAGGAAAATTTTTAGATTTGCCTATATGTAGTATAAATATTCCTATGCAATTTTATGTACTTTGGCCTTCATCAATATTTCTATCTATGTACACACCTCACGTAAAGATTTTTCTGTTTCAAAGCAAGCCAGAGCAAATCACTGCAAGGGTATCTCTGTGACAATTGCACAAAAAGTCCACAAATTAAAAATCTTTTAAAGAAGAAAAGTAACCTGAATATGAGTTTCTCTGCAGAAGGATTTTTTATTACTCTTAATGTCCATAGGCAGTAGTTCACATTATGAACTAATGGCCTGTGAAATGTCATTTAAAAATAAAAGATGTGTTTGAGTCAGAGGAATAACAACATCTTTGACTGTCCTATGGTTTTTCCCCAATGTTTTGAAAGTAATTTAATTTTTTCTCTTTCTTTTTTTTTTTTTTAGAAAGATATTTGATCTCAGACAAAAAAGGACAGACTTAATTACAGACCATAGCTTTTTTGTCTCAATTTGCACAATTTTGACAACAGTGCTTTAAATGCAGGGACACTAACACCGTTTAATTGAAATTCTGATGATGTTTTTTGCACTAATTGATACCCATGTTGGCAGACTGAGCTCAGCGACCCAGGAATGAATGGACAGAAAGAATGAGACTATCAGCTTAGCCTTGCAGGTGGTCTTTCCTGATCAAGATTAAAGAACATTGGCAGGGCACTGCAGGAGATCCAGCACCGTTGATACCCTACACTATTCTCATTTCATATTTAAGCACAGGATTTCAGTGTTCAGGCTGAGATTTTCAGTCTGACTCCATTTGCGGTAGTAGTAATAATAATAATACCTAAAAAAGACTGAGAAATGACTTGATTACACTGTGTAAGGAGGTTGGCAAGGAGAAAATAGCAGGTACAAAAGAGGCCTTTAATCTGGCAGAAAAAAAGGTAGGTGAGAACTAATGATTTGGCTTGGGTTTAGCATGAATTCAGATTAGTATGAGATACAGATTAATAATGGGGTAGAGGTAGGGTGTTAATAAGATCTGGAACAAACTTCCAAGGATGTGTTAGATTCTGCATCCTTCCAAGTCCTCAGATAGCTGTATAACACAGCTTGCTTGGGTTCAGCACAAATAAAGTTGGCAGGATATACTGTGGCCTACAATATACAGGAGACGAGACTAGTCAATTCTGACCCTTAAAGGTTATTAATCCTGTTAATACTTACTTCTTACACAGTGTTTGTATCCAAGAATTTAAGAAAGGAGACCAGTAGTGGTGTTCCCATTGTACAGATATGGGGACTGTATCTCAGGGAGGTTAAATCACTTGTCATAAGACATTTAAGAAGCCAGTGACAGAAAGAGTAATACACAACCTGTTTGTCAAATTCTGCCTTATCAACCAGACACGGTGATCTGTGGAAAAAACTTCACAGATACAGTTAATTTAATTTCATATTTAAAAACAAAGGAAGAGAATAATATTTGGCAACAGAAAACAAAAATTAATAGAACGTCAAATTAGACTAGCGTAATGATCTCTTCCCCCAGCGCCTCTAGGATGTACATAGGAGTCTCTTAAGGGTAAATTAGTAGGTGAAGAAATATAGCCCAAACCTTACTTCAGTAACTTCAGAAGCCTCCCTATAGAAAGCCATTTTTGAAGGCAATCTTATCCCATTTGGAAAACGTTTGCATGAGGAACTTCTATTTATTTTTTAAATTAAAGAGCATAACAATAAGTGGCCTAGGGTTAGGGTGGCAACTGCAGCAGTTTACCTTGATAGGAAGAGGCTTTGTTGGAAATGCGGGGCTGAAAGTGCTGACAGGGCATTTAATCTGGCTTCGTGATAATTGAAAATGAGATGGCCTATTGGCCTGGGATGTGCATTTGGTTTTTATGGAGCTGCACCAAATCAGATCTTAAGGTGGAACCCATAAATGGCTTTTGTACATCTGCACCAGACTATTTCTTGCAGCTTTTCATTTCATAAGGTAGAGCAAATACTAGTATAAACCCCATCCTGAAACCTGGCAAATTTCTGTTGATGGCAGACTATACAAGATCGTATGTAAACAGAGTGGGACAAGATAATAAAATAAAATATAAGCATTTTGAAATATCGCAATATTGTTGTTTATATCAAGTTAAATACCTCTCCTGCACAGAGTAGACAACTGCCAAGATTTTTGTGTGTGACAGGCTGTGCCAACATTTAAATGCAGATGCTCCAAAATACTGGGAGGAGACGAAAAAGAAGACATTTGAATGAATACATAGTACATCCTGTCCTCCATAACATAGTGAAATGTTCTCTGGTAACTGAATGTGATCAGCTAGCAGTTCTGAATGCACTATCACATTCATCACTGATGTTTATTAATATTATATTTCTAGGGCAATAAATCCAGGTTATTGTTAAAATGATATTGTTCGCACGAACTAAGGTTCATTGACCTAGAATTAGGTTTAAGAATAAGCTCTTTTCCTAAGACTGAGTGTCTTGCACACATGTAGGCTGATGTACATTTTCACAAAGGTGCATTGGTATAAATTTGAATTTAAATCTCTCTACTGTACCTGCTGATCATAGATAGCTGCAGTCTTTTTAAACACAATTAAATCCCATTGTTATCAATTGTCTGCAGCTTGAAGAGCTCACAGTAAGGCACAGCACTTTCGGAGCTGAGCAGATACTGCTTATGCTTAGTTTGATTTTTCTGGTAGGTTGGGAACGGTCACAGCACTGGGTTTTGTTTGCTCCTGGGTCTGCACATGTCAGCAGAAGGGTGAGCTTGAGACATCATTAGAAGTGTCACTGGCAGGAAAAGAGAAGACTGGGAGCAGGTTTTGACCAGCTGGAGTCCTCCCCACAGGATCTAAGGGAGGCAGAATGAGATGAGAGCTTGTGTTTCTCCTACAGCCTTGTCTGAAGCGCCAGGTCATTTGTTTGAAGGGTTGGTCAGCTGGGCATTTGCCCATAATATAGAGCATGGGATCAGAGGAAGAAGGAAGTTCTAGACGAATACAGTCAGTTCCTGAGTGTTCATATTGTGTCGTTTTTATGCTGCAGTTAAGCTTATCATGTAGGACAATAGCAATGTGATTAAGTCACATGAACATTTGATTACAATTAGAATGGATTCATTCTACTTTCCATGTTTTAAAAATGCTGCTGCCTTTCTTTCATGTGGGTGGGTGCTGTTTTCATTTAAATTTAGAAGGTGCAAGAACATGCAAATGTAGCAGCACAATCATTTCATCATTTTGATTCAAAAGTCAATGGCCCTCTGAGAACCATGCAGTAGCTCATACATCAACAGGATGGTGAACAGGAATATAAAGCGTGCTGGTGGGATATTACACATGCTGAGCCTGATTCTCCTCTCATGTACGTTGTTAAAACACGGGAGTAACAGCGCTGAAATCAACGCTGTTATACTGGCGCATGTGAAGGAAGAGTCAGGCTTTCTATGTGTCAAATTCTTTGATCATCTCAGTCTGGAAAGGAGAGCCATCTAAAATGCTTTGGAAGCTACATTCACCTAAAATGCTCAGCTGAACCAGTGCTTCAAAAATGATATTTTCCTGTGTTCTTTGAAGCACTTCGTCAGCTAAATCATTTGAAATACATTATTACAGAGGCAGTCAGTGTCACCGTCAGAGCCCACGTTCCTTTAGAACATCCATTACCAATGTTGTTTTGAGTATTTTCTGTAGTAACTCAACCATTTTGATTTGCTTTGGACTGAGGCACGGCAAGTTTGCAGCCTTTGTAAATTCCCACTAAAAATGCATGAAAGTCTGTTTAGCGGTGTTTGTTTCTTTCTTAAATTTAAATAATCAGTTCAAATTTTTTTTACCTTCTAGCTGAATATGTGTGTAAAAACATTTAAAATGTCTTTCTTATTTTAGATGTTGAGACAGAAGTTACAATAACCAACACTATAATCCTACAATTTAAAAAAATATTTCAACCCTGAAGTAAATACATATTGTCATCTATTATTTCACCTGCCTAGAAATCTCACAACAACATTTTATCTACAGGTCAGCCACAATATCCTATTTTTTGACTTTCAAGACAAACAACTAAAATTTGGTTTTATAGTTTTAATTCTGCATATGAAATCCTCTTTTTGTGTTCTGAAGACACAGTGAAATTCAATCATTCCCTTTTTACAGATGATGAAATTGAAAGGGGATAGTTTTGTAAATTTTATAAGATCTGGATGTGAAAACTTTCTTGTTCCGTAGAAGAGAAAACAAAACGCCTAATGATTATGACAAGAATGAAAGAAGGCCCATAGTTTGCATGAAGGATGGAAGACTTTTTTATCTATCAATTTTTCATTAGAGCTTTCTTGACAAAGTTACAGTTTTCTTAAGAGGCACAACTTCTTATTGCACTAAGTGCACAGAGGCATCAAGAAAAGAGATATTTATGATAGCAATGAAGAAAATTGTTGTTGTTTCTCACATTTTAAGCAGAATAAAAAGATTTGTGTACGTCTTATAATAAGTTAGGCATTTTTTCTGTGCTCTCTGATTTATTTTATAATCTGTTTTTAAAACAAGAAAACAGTCTATAGAAAACCCCTGAATATGGAAGAGACTGATAACCTTCTCTCCACATAGTAGTCTTGTACTTTGGCTCACTGTTTTTTCTGTGTGCATTTTCTTTTTAAATTGTGCTTTTGACATGTTTGCAATGTCTGTTGTTTACATGGTAAAAATAGTCCTGGTATTGCAACCCACTTTTCTGGTTCACCAGCAAACTTCCTCTCAGACTTGTGTGGCAACACCTAGAATTACTCATTCATGAGAAATGTTGCCCAGGCTGGCAGGCAGAAGAATATTGATCTGAGGACATCCACATAGTCCTGGCTGATGTTATATTCCATAGTAAATAGATTGATTAAGGACTCTATTCAACAGCTGTAGTCTTGTCTGGGGTAATGGTAATACCCCCTGCCCTGGCTCCCAAGTACAAGAGGAAGAGCCAAAGCCAAACCGGTGCTAAAGGTTTGGCCAAACCCTTGCCTTGAGGGCTGTTCGGCATAGACACTGGAGTACTTAACTGTGGCATGGTATTTCTTGGTAAGCATACTATGATTGTTTGATATTTTATATTAGATATACTTTGTATTATGAAAAGTGTTTCGGTTTGCTAAAGTTTTTCTAGAATTTAAGTATGTGGGTTGAAATTTTCCCTAATGGATATTTGCGTCAGCAGATTTCTTTCCTTTATTCTCTCTTTCTCTTGAAATTTCTTTCAAAAAAGTTCTGGTTATTTTCAGTAAGGACATTTAAAAAGCAGCAGAAATACCCTTTTAAACCTATACAAGAAAACAAAGGAGATTTCTGGTACTGTTCTCTTTGAAGAGCTCAAGCATCCCTCTGCTTTGGAGCAAGGCGTATAGCAGAAAGGAGCTTTCTGTGCTCTGTTTTGTGGCTGCGTCTCTTGCCAGCCTTGTGTTTGGCCAATTCGTGTGCCTTTGGAAAACGGCGGTTTGCACACTCACATGTAGTCGGTAGAGAAAGCTTAGATTTCACCAGCAACACGGGTACCAAGGATCTTGAGGCTCTCGTGGGGTTTGTTCCCAGTTACATCTGTGGCCACGGTGGGCCTGGCTGGGAGCTCAAAGGGTTTGTCCCCACGCAGTCTCAGGGAGCCCTTGCTTGAGCACAGGCAGCCTGGAGAAGGAAGCTGGGACTGGGATAGAGCAATTTTGGATAAGGGTTCTAGGGTGAAGAGTGGGATTGGTGTCTTCAGAGAGACATGAGCAAAGCGCTGGACTGAGTGCCTCCACCTGCACCAGCAGAAGAGCTGGAGCTGCCAGGACTGGCCAGGCAAATGCATAAGGGTGAGGTGAAGAAGGCGTCCTGGCTTTGGATGGAAAGATTTGTAATTTTAATAAAATATTATTTTAACAATTTTTTTTTTTATAGGGAACATAGGGAGTATTGATAAGAATTCTTGGACTTTGTGCTCTTGACAAACAGCACAGATGAAATTGCACTGAGTGCCAGTACTCTGCTCTTGTCAGAGGCTTCAACACACTGAATGGCTTGTAAGAGACCCAAAAACATTATCCTGCACATATCTATGGAAGCAAAACAGCACTTGTGAAAGAACCATCATGTGGCCTGTAAAGTCTCATGCAAAATATATTTACCTTCAGAATTGCTTGTTTGACAAATACTCCTGAAACTAATATTTTTTGTTTGTTTTGTATTTTTTAAAAATATTCATTTTTGTTTTGCAGCTCTGCATATCAGCAGCAGTACTTAGGTATTTGTCTCCTCTGACTCACGTCAGTATCACCTTATAAGATAAAAAATAAATGTGTGCCATTTTACCATGTCAGGATTTGGAAACTTTCATTACAATTGTTAATACACTATTGTACTGTCTGACTGTTAGTAAAATTTTTCTTAATGTTTACAGAAATACATTTGCAGAAATTTGTGGCTGATTATTTAGATTCATATATCAAGGACCAAGTCCTTATCTTAGAAAGTATTGTCCCAACAAAATCCACACAAGTGGATCTTTTTTTCCTCCAGACATTTTCAAATTTATCTTTGCAGCTTGGTTTGTTTGGAAAGTAAAGTATTTAGAAAAGATCATTCCCATTCTGCTATTGCTATTTCAGGTATGTAAGATAAGGGAGATTCATTCAGTGGCTAAAGAGCAGTGGAATCAGTCCTTCCAGCCTTCTGCTTCTTTCTACTTTGAAATTGTCATGTGATTAATTATCAAATAAGTAAATGTGTATTAAGTATTAATTGTTGGGAGCCAAACTCTTGGTACTTAGAGGAGTGTGAATCCAATGTACTCTACCCCAGTGTGATTAATCTAGGTACAGGCTGATTCAAGTCAGAAAGAATAAAATTATAGTTATGTATGAATGTTTGGTTTGTCAGTTGTGTGTCTGTGTTCAAAATTTATGTATATGTACTTATAAAAGCACTTTTCAGTAAAATAGTGATTTATCTTTTACTAACTAATACTATAAGTCCAAAGTAGTTCTTTGGTGGTGACCTTTAATATAATTTTTTTCAATTTGCTGTTTAGCAGCTGACTTTAACATATTTCAAACAGAGCTATTTAATATAGCCCATTATAATTTTCCAACCTCATCATAATCTATTTTTCTAACAGGGTCACCTTTAACACATGATGAGATGAATGTATTTTATTAACATCTATTCTTTTTATAAGGATGTCCGATTGAAAGCTGCAATTTTTTTTAATCCATAAGGTTTAAAAAAGAATCATATACAACTTTGAAAAATTCAGAAATGGGTTATTCTTAGATAAAAATATACTCTCTTCTACCAGACGTCTTCTGTCTTGAATAATATTTTGTAATCTGCTACTGACAACTGACTCTAAAAGATGGTTAATCTGTCCTTAGACATGTCATATAGCTGCAGTTTGGTCTAATATCTGTTTCTGCACCAAAAGGCATTTAAAATACTTTCTACATAATTTAAATGTACTGTGTAGTTTCTTCATTTTGGGGAGGAAAAAAAAAAGCAATTCAGAGTTCCACTGCTGGGGGCTGTCTGTTAATCTTCTTCCATTGTTTTATTTACATAAAATTATTAAATCCCAAAGGAATTATGTTTGTGTGTAGTGCTGCTACTTTGATACGAGGAGAAAGTAGTGGCTCTGACCCTCATACACAAATTCGTCAAAATGTTTTTTCAATTTCAGGCTTATTTAATATTTTAGACAACAATAAGAATATAGAAAGCTGATCAATAGGACTTCTGTTTTGAACAAACTCTAAAAATATAGATTTTTTTTTTTTTTATCTGCAAGAAGGTTTATTTCTGGTCTGCTCTGACAGAAGGGTGATAGGTTTCTATCTCTTAGTCTAATTAATACCTTTAATCTTTTTTAATGGTTAAACCGTCTCCCTTTGGTTGCAAGGCAGAGAAGAGATAAAGGCACATAAGGCTGGAGGCTAATCCCTGTATTTTATTTCTTAATTTCTGCTATAGGGATTCCCTTTCCATCATTTCTGTTTACTTTTAAACAATGTTCAGATGCTGGGAGAAAGAGACAATAAAAAGTTTGATTAAGACTATCACTCAAGATTAGCCAGACATCAAAATTTTTGGAATTTAATAAGAAATAATTGTTAGCTGAACAAATGGGTTAATCTGGTTCTACATCCATTTTTTATTATAATATCTGAGAAGGAGACAAAAAATAATACTTTTATGTGGATGGTTTTGTTCAGCTAGTGCTCTTTGCCTTGCATGATTCCCAAAGAAATTGTATGTGAAACACAGTGATCAAATAATTACAGATAAAAAATATTAGGTGGCTGGTTTAGGAGAATACTGTATGCGTTGGTTTCTACCAGTGTCTTAGGTCACTTCTTCATGGACAAAATCTAATGCCAATGTTATGTTAACTTAAGTATGAAATTAAAAAGGCAGAGAATGTTAATGACATTTCATCTAATATGCTATCACCTTAGAAGTATGAGGTGAGACTTTCATGTAAGTAAATTCTGAGGTGGTTTAAAGGACGTTCTGAGAAAAAAATCTTATGTAGGTAGAATTGTGGGAATTTTTACCGCTGATTGTGGTGTGGGTCAGATGTTTGCCTTGTTGCTTCTGAAAAATAAAACCAGTCAAGCTATTTTGTTTTGATAGCCTACCAAAAAATTATGTCGGAGAGAGAGACATTGTACTTTAAAGGTTGTAAGTACTATCACAGAAAGAGTTTGGTGATAAAAATCTCCTTTCCTTGACTTTTCCATTTAGAATTTCAATGTGTTTAAGTGAACTGTAGATGTGGGAGTATTCTGCAAATAAGATTAGAAGCTCTGATGTAACCCTTCCAAAGAGATTATAAGATTTAGGATTTGGGCTCAGACATGTACGTGTCCTCAAAAGAGACTTTAAAAAAAAATTTGATTTGTTGTTTTTATTTTCCTTTGTATACAAAGAAATACTGCCGCCTTCACTAAACGATGCTTGTATGTTAGAGAAGCTTGAATAAATGTCTTTCCATTTCCCATTGAACTGATATAGACCATATTCTGAAGAGGAATTATTTAAGTAAAGACACAAATCCAGAGACCACCAGCTAGAGTTATAAAAGTTAGACAAGAGCAGATAATACCTGTAGGGTTTTTTTTGTGTGGGTTTTTTTTTGTTTGTTTGTTTGTTTTTTTTACTTTGGGAAGTTACAACAGCTTTATAAAGTGTCATGCTTCGTCGTACACAACATACTTGTTCAGTGACAGCTTACAACAAAAGCAGTAAGTGCCAATATTGCCACGGTCTCTGCAATATTATTTTTCTGCACTGTGGGGTGCAGCCCAGCTCAGCCACCCTCTTGCCTGCTGGGGCCAATGTACTCCCCATACACTCAGCAGCCATTTGTCACGCAGACGTGGGGCTCGCAGCAGGCAAAGTTCCTCCCGTTCACCTCCTCCCCTCATCCCCCCAGCAAAGAGCCCTTTCAGTGATACGATGATTTCTTGCGGCGATACTTTGGGAGGGTGACATGATGTTGCTCCCGTCTAGGTAGCAACCATGCAGAATGGTTGGCAAATTAAAGGAGGTGACTGGGAAAGAGGGAAATCTGGGTTCTCCTTGTGAATTGCTATGTGCTGCGTAGATGAAATAGGCAAACATATATAGTGCATAGGTTTGAAAAGAAAGGTGGTGTCTTTTGGTTGACATTTTGGAAAATAATATGCAAGTTCTCAGACACAAGTCCTTCTTCATGTCACATTTATAAAATATATCTGAATGGTTTATATTAGGGAGATTAAGAAACTAAACACTGGTTTTATAGGTTAGGACTTTTGCAGAATGTCCCATAATGTATGAGATACTTCTACAAGGGGTTTATAAAGTTGTTAAACCTTGGGCACCTCAGCTGCTTAAAACTTTACATGCATAATTGTGTTCCTGAAATGGATGCGAAATATTAAAACCTGGCATGAAGAAACCCTCAATTGACAATTATCCTTGTTCATGTGATTCACCGTTACTAAAAAACCAGAAAGAATTATAATTGGTGGCACCAAAAATTTTGCATTTCTTTTTTTGTTTGTTGATAGGATTACTGCTAGATGGTGGAAAATAGTAGTGTGATGGAAAATGTTCAGGTTTTTTCCTCTGTTTCATACTATTGATTTTCAACTCTTTCTAAATTATTTAAGTTGAACCGCAGTTACCAAGCCCGAGAGGATCCTGGTCTGAAAGGGACCTCAGGGGCCAGGTCTTCCCAACAGGCACCTCCATGGGTGGTGGAAGTCAGCGGGATGTGGTTTGGAACCATGTTTGGGTCTCAGGTAGCTTTGTCAGTGTTGCCTGCTGAAGTGCGAACCTTCACAAGGTCTGAAAATTCTATTAAAATAAAATGGGTTTTAGAGTTTTCTGATGTAGTCTTCGTAAAATTCCATGACACGTTTTGTGATGAGAAAAGTGAAAAAGCCAGAGTCGAGAAACTTGTTAATTGGTAAGGCATTATTGTATTTCCCCCTGTACTCAGTCCACTTCCATTTGTTGTTATGTCTTATACCTCAGCAATACAATCTCTACAGCAGGGAATGTTGCAATGAGGCACCTACTACAAGAAACACCTAATTTATTATTGGGGCAGCTAGGTACTATAGTAATACAAATAATTAGCATTAAGTGGCCTTTAATGAGGGATTTAAAAGAGAAGAGCATATTGTTTTTATAGACTAGTTCATTAGACATGGACGTATGTTAAAAAATCCATTTTAATTTAGTGCTTCATAAATAAGAGTGTCTTGTCATAGAGGAAAGAGGCAATGACTTTCCTCATTTTGGCCTCACCTCATTATCAGGAAGATATTGGCAAATACAGACAGCAGCAGCAGTCTGCAATGATTTTTAACACAACCATGTCCTCAGAATTGCCTTCATAGTTATTTTTTTTTAAGAATGTTTTGTTGATATTTAAAATCTCTACCTGGATTTTGCCTCTCTAGGAAGAATCATGCTTGTGAGTTCTTATTTGATTTCTGCAACTGATCTTTTGAAGGAAAGATTTACCATTTTTACCTCCACAATCTTAATAGAAATAAATTAAAAATTGAAAAGGGGACTGGAGACATGCTCTTAGTTATAGTGATAGGCTGGAAGACCTAAAAATGTATAATTTAACTGCAAGATGATACTAGTCTGCAATATTCAGAGGGTCAGCCCTTCACAAGAAATTATTTAGTGCATTTGAATTATGTGTAATGTCCTAAAATATAGTCTGAATAGATGTAAAACTTCCTGACTGGTAAATCTATTAGTCTTTGGAATAGTCACAAGAGAAGAGATAGAAGCCAATGGCTCAATAATTAAATATTACACTGGAAAATTTGTTATAGGAAATGATTCTGCCTTGGTTTGGGAATAAACAAGCTTACCTAATAAGACTTCTGAATCTGTAAAATACTTGTTCACAAGGCAAATTTCTTTTACAATAAAGGAAATACCTTTTTGCCAGGCAGCTTTGGAACAATTGCTGGCTCTCTTTTGGTGATACTCTTGGGATCAAGGGCATGTCACGTGTTACCACCACATTAACATCAGTATTTGTTAGTCTTTGTAAGTTAACTGTCAGATGTACAAAAAGACCTAATAAATATCATCTACCACTACTTTATTAGGGCAGTGAATTCACAGCGAATTCTGAACTAAATTTTTAAGCTGAAAATCAAATGTTAATTAGAGATGAGTAAAAGAACGGACCACTACAGAAAAATTTTTTGTTGATTGAAACAAACATGAAGTATCTTGATGAAAGGAAGGCAGCTAGAGCAAAATTTCCATTCATAAACATGCATCCACTATTTTGCTATCTTCTTTATCTACAGGGTATTTTAAAAATGAATTAGATACTGAAGCAATTAAGTCATAATGCAGTATTTTCTGAACAACTCGTCGAGTAATCCCAGTCTTAAACAGATAATTGTCAATAACACAATAAACGTTTATAGCCTGTGTATGCCCCTTATGAGAAGTGCTTTCCTGTTGCTATATTGGCTTTCCAGGGAAAGTGCACTTTGCTCAAATCCTATTGTATAAATTGTCCTTTGCTACAGATGCTTTATGCATAAAAATTAACACCCAAATTTTATCCAGAAGGTCCTTTTGAGTTCTGGAGAAGCAGCATTTTTATATTTTACTCATATAAACTAATTTCTGTTTTCCCCATAGCTCAGATTCTGCTTGAAAGCTAGAAACACTGTGATCCTGCTTCATTTTTTGGAAGTATTTATTCTGAAAAATAACATACTGTAAGATACCTCTGAGTGACACTGTTGTGCTCCCCTTGAGTCAAATTCTCTCAGATAAATCTGGTTGTCAATTTTGTTATTGTGAAAGACTCAAGTTTTTGACTGCATCTACTTGTTTGTTATGGAATGTGAACAGCAATGTACAGGGATGAAGTTCTATTAAAGGAAGAATTTAAATTAGACACGGTTTGATAAATATAGAAGATGTACTTGCTTTTTTAGGAATATGACCTCAGGGATTTTCTGGCTTTTCTTTCAGCTTATAGCACCAATAATATTTTAGAAGAGAAAAAACCATTTCTCAAAGTCACCAGGCCACATCATCATTTTGCACCATTGTTTTCATTTCAGTTTCGTTTCTGGTTTTCATTTCAGTTTCGTTTCTGAAGAAAACTTCTTTCATTAGACTGTCCACCTGTATGTGTAAGGAATGTTACAAGGTCAGCTGTAGTTACGAAATGTAACAGAGAAAGAAGCAGTTATGTTTGGTCAATACCAGAATTTTTGCTGTCCATCTTTTCTGCCACCTCCCATCCAAACCATTTCTCCAATATACATACTCTTCAAAATGTCTCTCTTCAAAACGTAAAGAGAAATGCTCTTTCTCAAAAAGCTAATCCCTTACATCTTCAGAGTGCCAGCATAACCTCTTAAATACCAAATGCGTATTTATCCAATGTTCTGAACAAAGTCTCCCGGTATATAAATTCTGAATGAATGTAGAGATCTTAGAGCCATAAACAACCCATTAGTGATATTAAACAGACTTTTTGTCCCTGAATTCTCTCTTACCTTATCCCACGTATGCCCTACACAGGGCGCTGCCACCCCCATGAAGGCCAAAGTGGTTTGACTGCTCATGGTCAGGCAATTACCTTGTCTTAGTTCACAGACATCTAGGAACGGTCAGTGTGAGCATTTCAGACCTGAACAGACATGCCAGCAAAATAGGCAGAATGGTCTCCTCTTTCACCGCCACAGCCTGAACAGCTCTGGGCAGTGCAGACCACTCGTGACACGGTGCAGATGGTGTGGACAGAGTGGTTCAACGCAGGGTGGAGGTGTAAGATTTCTGAGTGGCTGTCAGGGCACCGCAGAGAGGGGACTGCAATAATCCATGTGTGAGAAGCTAAAGCATGGCCATGTACAGTAAAGTCCACACTGAAAGGAAAAAAAATGACCGTTATAATTGTCTAAGTATAATTCACAGTGGAGTTTATCAGAAGGCATTTGTGTGTCAGTGATGAGGCTACCTTTGCAAAATGTATATATTTACTTTGTAAATTAACCAGAGAATTCATGATTTATTTCTTTTGCTGCTTCTTCATTAAGCCACAGTGTTGAACTGAATTATATCTGCTATAAAGCTTGTTCAGTAATTTATTTCCAAATGTAAGGAATGCATCTCTGTTCCATAGTTTAAATGGATTAAGCCTGTTACTACAACTATAGTTGATTAGGAATGCTGTCTAAAAGACCTCATTTAAAATGGAACTAAATGTGCTGTAACTTTAAAAGGTTTGCTACCTCTTAGAAAAAAAATGTTTCTTTAAAATTGATAAGTTCCTTTACCCAGAGCTTTTGTGCATATACAAAACTGGAGAAAAATGAAGGCTCTGGCTTTATTTACATGTCACTATAGTAGAATGACAAACTCTAAATCACCGTCAGTCCAGCCACAAAGTGTTCTCATTAGCTTCAACCAGGGAGCCAGACCTCGTCTCATGTTGGAGGGAAATCACATCGGGAGGGGCTGGCTTGTCTCCCATACTGGAGAGGATCAGAAGCTCTGCAGCTGTGGCTGTGCCTATCAAACATCGGTCTGGAACAGCCTCTTATGGCTGGGTGAAAGTGTCAGCTTCATAAGGTTGTGAGCCTCCTGAGGCACCCCGAAATAAAAGGAGACGCTGTGACACGTTCTCTCTCAGCAAGCACACATGTTGTCCCAGCGGGGCAAGAGCAGCTGTGTGCTGTGCTGGCTTTGGGAGGTCCTCCTTGTGTAAATACACTCAATATAGGTAGAGCCCGTTTCCCAAGCATGTTGTTGGTGAAGTAGACATGGCGAATACGAAGCATTATGATTTTCATGTTAAAAATCGGATGAGGAAGGTGGCAAATATCTGAGCTTTGTGTGTAAGGTGGAAACTGGAAACTGAAACTGGGGGGGACTGGGACAGGACATACTCCATCTGCCTCTGCTGGGCCCACATGTGCATCCAGACGAAATGCATTCCGGCATCCTCTTTTTGGGTCAAACCACAAGGCGATCTCTGTGGTTTTGGGCCATGCTCTTGGGAAAAGACAAAAAACAGCCCACCAATAACAGCAATGTATTTCTATAAAAACATCAAGATTTTCAGGTCGTGCTATCTTCAGTATTTGACTGAGAATCATTGAAGATGTTGCTTAATTTCATCAACAATACCTCTGAAATGATTATCAGTATGTTTCCACTTTAAGCTAATAATTTCCAGTTCTGGAACAAGCCATTTTTTAAAAGGCTAGCATTGTTCAGGAACTACCTTGCAAAAATGAAGCACTTCAAGAGCTCACAATTTTCCACCTTCCCTGAGAGTGTTGATAAAGGCCTTCTTTTCTTATGAGAAAGTATTTCTGTTTGAAAAACTTCAACCTAGTTTTTAATTCCCAGCATTGTTATTGAATTGCCATATGGCCTTGGGCAAGTTACTGAACATTTTCTGTATCTTGGTTTATCTATTTAGTAGAGTGCTTACACAGCACAGTGCACACATGCTAACATTTCAGAAAAAAGTCAGCTCAGCCAGTGCCCATACCTCTGTTCAAATGAGTACTCTCAGGGAGGAGCAGCAAAGTTGTTGCTTATCATCCTTCTGCTTGAAGAGATAAAGGGTGAGATGTGCTTTCTGTTTCTCCTCAATCAGTATGATACACTCCTCAGGAGTGTATTTTGGAACAAAAATGAGAGAAACAGAGGAAAATTCAGAGATGGGCCCCCTTTAATTAGATACTTAATTCCCTGGCACCTTAAGTGGAATTTGCCTCTTCTTGGCACAAGTGTCCTACCTCTGAGCAGATGACCGCTTTCTGGAGCCATGGTCTAATGCTTATGACTATGCTCCAAAACCATTATTGTGTAGATCAAGGGGGATCCTTGGTGAGTCAAGACAGGTGGTTGGAATAACAGAACTCAAAGACAGGCAGGAAGGAGAGTGACAGATTTAAGAAAATACAGCTTTTCAGGTAATTCTTAGCAAAGGAAGAGGAAACAACATCACCTGCTCTTTGAGGCAGTAACTGCAGGAGATGGAAGTACAGGGAAACACAACCACATATATTGCCTAAAAGTCATGTGTTCAGGGGCTGGGGAGAATAAAAGGAGGAAAGGGGTGACTTTGGGAAAGATCCCTGCTTTGGACCCAACTCCACCCTGGAAACACAAGGTGCTCATTGCGGGTGGCTGCTTATGACAGTGTTGGCTACCTGACTGCTAGCCTTGCTGTGTACCGAAGCCTCATCAAATCACAGTGCAGTACATAATCAGTTTTGACTTGCAATAAGTAAAAGAAGAAATCTCAATGAGTTCTGCAGATCAAACAAGACACATAATTAACTTCGGCCCTGCTTATTCACACTGAACATCCTTACAGTCTCTTCTCTCCCCGTTAGGTCAAATTGTAATATTTGCCACTGTTCAAAGTAAGGCTTGAGACAGTATAGTGCAGTATGTAGATTGTATTGGGAAAAATATCCAAACATATGTTATTACTGCACTTGCTTTCCAGTGTACTTTGGATGGACAGTTCAGGGAAAATAACACTGGTTTGACGTATGAAGTCCCAGATGAATGAACTTTAACGGTATTCATGTCGGTCTTCCTAATATCTGTGAAGGAATACAGAGCATTGTATATTTTTTACTATTCCCTCTCAGTTTATAGGATGTGTCATCCTCTCTTTTAAATGGCCTGTAGTACCAGTTCGTAGTACTGGAACAAGCCACTCTAGGTGGTGGCTACTCATATGCGTATCAAGCATTAAGTGCTAACTGGGACAGGCCCACAGTGAGTGTTGCCGCCTCACTGGGAGGGCTGGGAAGGAGAGGCTCAGAGGAAGAGCTTAGGGGTGATTTCTGACACAAAAGAATGTGTAACCCAAGTTCACCCATTATTTCAAAATTTAAATTAAATATGAAGACATAGTAACATCTGCTGTACTGCCTGGTTCTACATGTTGAGGAGCCTTTGATGAAAACAACATCCATTCTTCGTTGAAACTATAAATCTGCCAACTTGTTTTAGACAGGAATGATCCACTGATTATGAATTAATTAAAACAATATTTTTATTCTGCTGTGCCATGGGAAAATTAATTCCTTTTCTGGCAACAGAATAGTCTGCATGTTTTAAATAATTAGGTATGTTTTTAGCTTAGTTTAAAATTTTTACTTTTGTTTAGAGATATACAGTTTTTTGAGGCTGAAAAGAAAACGTTTCCTTTTATTTCTAATAATTTTTTTTGGAATTGTATTAGTCAGAAATGTGTTTGAAACCTACAACCAACTTTGACGCAAGAATACAGAAGATGTGGATAAAACCTCTGGATAGTTATCATGCATTTTTGCCTCATTTTTCTTAGTAGTCCTATGATAAGAATAAAGCCAGTTTTGAAAATACAAGTGTGACATACTGTATTGGAGCTACAAAGTAACCGTGTCTAATGAAAGGAAGTAATGACTTTATCTTCAAGCTGCAACTTAACATATTTCTCTTTATATACTATTCATTTTAGCAATAGCTGTTTCCAGACTGTATTAAATATTTAATACGACAATGCCCACATGATATTTATATGTAAAAGATTAAGATCTACTAATCCAAGTCGACATAAAGCTGTTATCCAGAGCTGCAGCTTTCTAATTTATGTACATACATGCACACCTATATGTACAAACAGGCAACTGTTTTTTATATTGAGAGATAGCTCTCAGATGTGCAAGCCAGTAAAATATTATACATTATTGTTGAAAAAAAGGAATTTAATAGTCAACCGTTCTAAGGAATGAAAGCTTTCTAATACAAAAAGCCATATTAGAACTGAACTGAGTTGGCTGACATTAAATAGTTGAGCTGCAAGAAAATAATCTAAGCAGTGAGATAAAAATTGGAAGTATTTACTCTTTTTTTTTACTTCCAGAATCATAGAATCACAGAATAGTTTGGATTGGAAGGGGCCTTTTAAGGTCATCTGGTCCAACCCTCCTGCAGTGACCAAGGACATCTTCAACTACATCAGATTGCTCAGAGCCCCATCCAACCTGACCTGGAATGTTGCCAGGGACAGGGCATCTACCACCTCTCTGGAAAACCTGGACCAGGGTTTCACCACCCTCATTGTCAAAAATGTCTTCTTTCTATCTAGTCTAATTCTACCCTCTTTTAGTTTAAGACCTTTACCCCTTGTCCTATCACTTCAGGCCTTGCTAAAAAGTTTGTCCTCATCTTTCTTATAAGCCCCCTTTAAGTACTGGAAGGCTGCAATAAGGTCTCCCCAAAGCCTTCTCTTCTCCAGGCTGAACAACCCCAATTCTCTTCCTGTCCTCATCTGACACGTATTCCATCCCTCTGATCATTTTGGTGGCCCTCCTCTGGGCCTGCTCCAATAGGTCCATGTCTTTCCTGTGCTGAGGCTCCAGAGCTGGACGTAGGACTCCAGGTGGGGTCTCACCAGAGTGGAGTAGAGGGGCACGATCACCTCCCTCAACCTGCTGGCCATGCTGCGAGCGCACATTGCTGGCTCCTGTCCAAGTTTTCATCCACTAGTACCCCCAAGTCCTTCTCGGCAGGGCTGCTCTCAATCCCTTCATCCCCCCGCCTGTACTGATACTGGGGGTTTACCCCAATCCAGGTGCGGGACCCTGCACGTGGCCGTGTTGAACCTCATGAGGTTTGCACAGGCCCACTTTTTGAGCTAGTCTTGGGCCCTCAGGCATGTTAACTGCTGTCCTGGTTTCAGCCAGGGTAGAGTTAATTTTCTTCATAGAAGCTAGTATGAGGCGATGTTTTGGATTTGGGATGAGAAAACGTTGATAACATGCTGATGTTTTGAGTTGTTGCTAAGCAGTCAAGGACAGTCCAGCTTCTCGTGC